>NC_068424.1:6132281-6239781 GCF_023373465.1 Oncorhynchus keta | reverse complement strand
ATACCCACTAATTATCAAAATCCAGAAAAGAGGTGCTAAATTCTACAACCACCTAAAAGGAAGCGATTCCCAAACCTTCCATAACAAAGCCATCACCTACAGAGAGATGAACCTAGAGAAGAGTCCCCTAAGCAAGCTGGTCCTGGGGCTCTGTTCACAAACACAAACACACCCCACAGAGCACCAGGACAGCAACACAATTAGACCCAACCAAATCATAAGAAAACATAATGATTATAACTTGATACATTGGAGAGAATTTACAAACAACAGAGCAAACTGGAATGCTATTTTGACCTAAACAGAGAGTATACAGTGGCAGAATGCCTGATCACTGTGAATGACCCAAAATTAATAACTTCTTTGGGATCGGTGTCCTGTCCACGGGACGGTTGAGCTAACGTAGGCTAATGCTATTCGAATGAGGTTGAAAGTAACAAGAACATTTCCCAGGACAAAGACATATCTGATATGGGCACAAAGCTTAAATATTTGTTAATCCAACAGCACTGTCCCATTTACAGTAGCTATTACAGTGAAAGAACACCATGCTATTGTTTGAGGAGAGTGGCACAGTTTTGAACATGAAAAGTTATTAATAAACAAATTAGACACATTTGGGCAGTCTGAACATAAATGCAATGGTTCATTTGATCAGTCTAAAACGTTGTACATACACTGCTGAATGTGTATGTATGAATTGCGGGAATAATGCATTATGGTCTATCTCTTGCATTTCAAAGATGATGGTACAAGAAAATAAAAAATAATAATGGTTGTTTTTTTTTCTTTGTATTTTCTTCTACCAGATCTATTGTATTATATTCTCCTACATTAATTTAACATTTCCACAAACTTCAAAGTGTTTCCTTTCAAAGGGTACCAATAATTTGCATATCCTTGCTTTAGATTTGGGTATGTCATTTTAGGCGAACATTTTTAAAAAGGGGCAGATCATTAAGAGCAAATGTTTGACTATGTGCAGACTCAGTGAGCCTTGCTATTGAGAAAAGCCGCTGAAGGCAGACCTGGCTCTCAAGACAAGATAGGCTATGTGCACACTGCCCACAAAATGATAAACTCCCATATCTACTGACTGAAATATCACAGTGTGCATCACAGCAGCAAGATTTGTGACCTGTTGCCACAAGAAAAGGGCAACCAGTGAAGAACAAACACCATCGTAAATACAACCCATATTTATTTATTTTCCATGTTGTACTTTAACTAATTGCATATTAAAAATGAAAAAAATTGAGGCAGATGAAGAGAGAGAGAGGCAGATGGAGAGAGAGAGTCAGATGAAGAGAGAGAGAGAGGCAGATGAAGAGAGAGAGAGGCAGATGAAGAGAGAGAGAGAGGCAGATGAAGAGAGAGAGAGAGGCAGATGTAGAGAGAGAGAGGCAGATGAAGAGAGAGAGGCAGATGAGAGAGAGAGGCAGATGGAGAGAGAGAGGCAGATGAAGAGAGAGAGAGGCAGATGAAGAGAGAGCAGATGGCAGATGAAGAGAGAGAGGCAGATGAAGAGAGAGAGCAAGAGAGGCAGATGAGAGAGAGAGAGAGAGGCAGAGAGAGAGAGAGAGAGGCAGATGAGAGAGAGAGAGCAGAGAGAGAGAGAAAGAGGGAGAGAGAGAGAGAGAGAGAGGCAGATGAAGAGAGAGAGAGAGGCAGATGAAGAGAGAGAGAGAGGCAGATGAAGAGAGAGAGAGAGGCAGATGAAGAGAGAGAGAGAGAGGCAGATGAAGAGAGAGAGAGAGGCAGATGAAGAGAGAGAGAGGCAGATGAAGAGAGAGAGAGAGAGAGAGAGAGGCAGATGAAGAGAGAGAGAGGCAAATGAAGAGAGACGGAGAGAGGAGGATGGAGAGAGAGAAAGAAAGATGGAGAGACAGAGCGAGTCAGATGAAGAGAGTGAGAGAGAGAGGCAGATGAAGAGAGAGAGAGAGCGACAGAGAGAGAGAGAGAGAGAGAGAGAGAGAGAGAGACAGAGAGACAGAGAGACAGAGAGGCAGAGAGGCAGGAGGAGAGAGAGAGAGAGAGACTCTGGTCTGAGGACAGGCCACACATCCTGCCACACACATATACACACACAGCCATCCATCACGCCTGGTTAGGTCATAACGTCCCAAACTAATGAAACACACCACCGTAATACCATCCGTTGCGGAAATCACCAATAATTACCATCATCATCCTCTGAACTCCGTATTTCACCACGGCAACAGAGTGGTTAGCTGTGTGTGTGTTTGTTTGTTTGTGGCGGTGGCGAGGAGAGATGCCATCATTTGGAAGCGCGACGGACGGTTCAGCGGTGGCTGGATTTACGGTCGATCCATCTGAGTGATGACTATGGTCCGCTCTTCACAACATAATTACTGGAGGAGAGAAAATGAGAGAGAGGGGAGGAAAGGTGAGAGAGGAAAGGAGAGAGAGGCAAGGAGATGGATGGCTCCCCAGTCTCCAAGGGGTTTTATACTGTAGTTGTGTATTCACTTCCTCCCATCAAACAGTGTTCAAACTCCACAGCATCTTTAGTTTACCCCTCTGATCCACAGGTCAATATCTACACGGGTAGGTCTACCTCATTCTCTCTCTCTCTCTCCCTCCCTCCCTCCCTCCCTCCCTCTCTCTCTCTCTCTCTCTCCCTCCCTCCTCCCTCCCTCCTCCCTCCCTCCCTCCCCTCCCTCCCTCCCTCCCTCCCTCCAGTGTGTAGGTGCTGGGAGGTGGAGGTGGTTGGTGCTGATGACTTCATTAAGGCAGCAGTGTTCCGTTCCAGTCTCTAGCCCTGTGAGGAATGGGACTCCATCTTATTAACTGACTAATTCTGATCAATAGATTGCTGAGGCTGAACATTGCAAGGACAGAGAAGAGCTGCTGCTTAGTCCTGCACCGTGTTAGAGAGATCAGAGATACACTGATGATTAGCACCACTAAACAACCACTCAATGTAGAAGAGACAGTCTCTCTCTCTCTCTCTCTCTCTCTCTCTCCATCTCCCTCTCCCTCTCTCTCTCTCTCTCTCTCTCTCTCTCTCTCTCTCTCTCTCTCTCTCTCTCTCTCTCTCTCTCTCTCTCTCTCTCTCTCTCTCTCTCTCTCTCTCTCTCAAAATGTCAATTCAAGGGGCTTTAGAATAAATAGGCATCTCAACATCATAGATTTAGCCGGTGGTAAAACTTGTGGAATACACACCAGCTAGAATGAGCTTTTAACCAATCAGCCTTCAGTATTAGACCCACCCGTTGTGTAGAGTATGATCTACATTACATAGTTTTAGAACTTCTTGGTAAAATAGTCTTTACGACAGTCTGGAGGTGTGTTGGGTCATTGTCCTGTTGAAAAACAAATGATAGTCCCAAAGCAGATGGGATGGCGTATCGCTGCAGTAGCGTGCTGGTTAAGTGTGCCTTGAATTCTAAATAAATCACAGACAGTGTCAACTATTATCATAACACCTCCTCCTCCATGCTTCACGGTGGGAACCACACAAGCAGAGATCATCCGTTCACCCACACTGTGTCTCACAAAGACACGGCGGTTGGAACCAAAAACATACAATTGGTTTCTTTGCAGCAATTCGTCTCCTCTGAACATGTTGATGTTGAGATGAGTCTGTTACTTGAACTCTGTGAAGCATTTTATTTGGGCTGCAATTTCTGAGGCTGGTAACTCTAATGAACGTATCCTCTGCAGCAGAGGTAACTGGGTCTTCTATTCCTGTGACAGTCCTCATTTTTATCATAAAAATTGATGGTTTTTGCAACTGCACCTGAAGAAACTTTCAAAGTTCTTTAAATGTTCCATATTGACTGACCTTCATTTTATTTATTTTACCTTTATTTCACTAGGCAAGTCAGTTAGGAACAAATTCTTATTTTCAATGACTGCCTAGGAACAGTGGGTTAACTGCCTGTTCAAGGGCAGAACGACACATTTTTGTACCTTGTCAGGTCGGGGATTTGAACTTGCAACCTTTCGGTTACTAGTCCAACGCTCTAACCACTATGCTACCCTGCCGCCCCTACGCTCGAACCACTAGGCTACCCTGCCGCCCCTACGCTCTAACCACTAGGCTACCCTGCCGCCCCTATGCTCTAACCACTAGGCTACCCTGCCGCCCCTACGCTCTAACCACTAGGCTACCCTGCCGCCCCATGTCTTAAAGTAATGATGGACTATGGTTTCTTTTTGCTTATTTGAACTGTTCTTGCCATAATATGGACTTTGTCTTTTACCAAATAGGTCTCTCTTCGGTATACCACCCCTACCTTGTCACAACACAACTGATTGGCTCAAACACATTAAGAAGGAAATACATTCCACAAATTAACAAGGCACACATGGTAATTGAAATGCATTCCAGGTGACTACCTCATGGAGCTGGTTGAGAGAATGCCAAGCCTGTGCACTTAATGCCAAGCCTTAACCCTAAACCTTATAGCAGATACCTCTCTGGCTCGATGGCCTCTCTCTCTCTCTCTCTCTCCCTCTCTCTCTCTCTCTCTCTCTTAACCCTAAACCTTATAGCAGATACCTCTCTGGCCCGATGTCCTCTCTGTCGACCCAAAACCTTATAGGTGATACCTCTCTGGCCCGATAGCCTATTTCTCTCTCTCGACCCTAAACCTTTTAGCCGATACCTCTCTGGCCCGATGTCCTCTCTCTCGACCCTAAACTTTATAGGTGATACCTCTCTGGCCCGATAGCCACTCTCTCTCTTAACCCTAAACCTTATAGCAGATACCTCTCTGGCTCGATGGCTCTCTCTCTCTCTCTCTCTCTCTCTCTCTCTCTCTCTCTCTCTCTCTCTCTCTCTCTCTCTCTCTCAACCCTAAAACTTATAGCAGATACCTCTCTGGCCCAATGTCCTCTCTCTCTCTCGACCCTAAACCTTATAGCAGATACCTCTCTGGCCCGATAGCCTCTCTCTCGACCCTAAAACTTATAGCAGATACCTCTCTGGCCCAATGTCCTCTCTCTCTCTTGACCCTAAACCTTATAGCAGATACCTCTCTGGCCCGATGGCCTCTCTCTCTCTCAACCCTAAACCTTATAGCAGATACCTCTCTGGCCCGATAGCCTCTCTCTCTCTCAACCCTAAACCTTATAGCAGATACCTCTCTGGCCCGATAGCCTCTCTCTCGACCCTAAAACTTATAGCAGATACCTCTCTGGCCCAATGTCCTCTCTCTCTCTCGACCCTAAACCTTATAGCAGATACCTCTCTGGCCCGATGGCCTCTCTCTCTCTCGACCCTAAACCTTTTAGCAGATACCTCTCTGGCCCGATGGCCTCTCTCTCTCTCTTAACCCTAAACCTTATAGCAGATACCTCTCTGGCCCGATGGCCTCTCTCTCTCTCTTAACCCTAAACCTTATAGCAGATACCTCTCTGGCCCGATAGCCCCTCTCTCTCTCTTAACCCTAAACCTTATAGCAGATACCTCTCTGGCCCGATAGCCTCTCTCTCTCTCTCAACCCTAAACCTTATAGCAGATACCTCTCTGGCCTGATGGCCTCTCTCTCTCTCTCGACCCTAAACCTTATAGCAGATACCTCTCTGGCCCGATGGCCTCTCTCTCTCTCGACCCTAAACCTTATAGCAGATACCTCTCTGGCCCGATGGCCTCTCTCTCTCTCAACCCTAAACCTTATAGCAGATACCTCTCTGGCCTGATGTCCTCTCTCTCTCTCGACCCTAAACCTTATAGCAGATACCTCTCTGGCCCAATGGCCTCTCTCTCTCTCTTAACCCTAAACCTTATAGCAGATACCTCTCTGGCCCGATAGCCTCTCTCTCTCTCTCAACCCTAAACCTTATAGCAGATACCTGTCTGGCCCGATAGCCTCTCTCTCTCTCTCAACCCTAAACCTTATAGCAGATACCTCTCTGGCCCGATAGCCTCTCTCTCTCTCTCAACCCTAAACCTTATAGCAGATACCTCTCTGGCCCGATGGCCTCTCTCTCTCTCTTAACCCTAAACCTTATAGCAGATACCTCTCTGGCCCGATAGCCTCTCTCTCTCTCTTAACCCTAAACATTATAGCAGATACCTCTCTGGCCCAATGTCCTCTCTCTCTCTCTTAACCCTAAACCTTATAGCAGATACCTCTCTGGCCCGATGGCCTCTCTCTCTCTCGACCCTAAACCTTATAGCAGATACCTCTCTGGCCTGATGGCCTCTCTCTCTCTCAACCCTAAACCTTATAGCAGATACCTCTCTGGCCCGATGGCCTCTCTCTCTCTCGACCCTAAAACTTATAGCAGATACCTCTCTGGCCCAATGTCCTCTCTCTCTCTCTTTACCCTAAACCTTATAGCAGATACCTCTCTGGCCCGATGGCCTCTCTCTCTTCAGGGTCGGGATGGGAGGGTGTGGGGCGATGGAAAGGTCTGGAAACGAGAGCTGAAACACAAGACCGTTCAGCATATGGCTTCTGTAACATAGAGAAGTGAGGAATGCTGGGGGGGGGAGTGTCAAACACATGGCATGCTTCCTAAATGGCACACTACTCCCTACATTGTACACTACTTTTGACCAAGGGCCCATAGTGCACAACATAGGTAATAGGGTTCTTTTTAGGACTCAAACACGTCTAGAGAAGGCCTGGAGGTCCCTGTGGACTGGACACAGGCAGGCTTTAACACACACACCCACAAATGGGTGTCAGACAACAATGACAACCTTAGGTCAAACTGTTCAGTGCAGAACACACAGGAAGGACAATCATCTCAGGACACACAGCTGCTGACCTTTGTCCCTCGTTCCATCTCTCTCTCTCTCTCTCTCTCTCTCTCTCTCTCTCGCTTATCCTTAGTGTGGAGTGTGTGTGTGGGGGGGTGTTACAGTGTAATACTGTACCGTTCAGCTCTCTCATGCTCTCTCATCCCCAGATAGACCATGAGGGAATTGATTATTGGCCTTCGTGACCGGCTGGTGGCCCTGCAGCTTGAGGGGATAGGAGGATAGGATGGAGGGATGGAGGAGAGAGAAAACGAGTGCTTATTAGCTAATCCAGTACAGCATGCCTGAGGCCTCACTGTTCTTTAACTCCCTCTCTCTCCTCCCTCTCCTCCCTCTCCCCCATTCCCCCTCCCTCCCACTCCTCCCTATCCACCATTCCCCCCTCCCCTTCCCTCCCTCTCCCCCCTCACCTCCCTCTCCTCCCTATCCCCCATTCCCCCCTCCCCTTCCCTCCCTCTCCTCCCTCTCCTCCCTATCCCCCATTCCCCCCTCCCTTTCCCTCCTTCTCCTCCTCCTCCCTATCCCCCATTCCCCCCTCCCCTTCCCTCCCTCTCCTCCCTCACATCCCTCTCCTCCCTATCCCCCATTCCCCTCTCCTCCCTCTCCCCCCCTCCCCTCCCCTTCCCTCCCTCTCCTCCCTCTCCCCCTCCCTCCCCCTCTCCTTCTCACCTCCCTCTCCTCCCTCCCCATCCTTCCTCTCCACCTTCCCCCTCTCCCTACCCTTTGCTTTCCCCCCTCCCCTCCCTCTGTCCATTCCCCCTACCCCCATCCCGCCCTCGCCCTCATCTCCTCCTTCCTTCCTCCCTCCCTCTTACCCCTATCCTCCCTTCCTCACTCCTCCTCCTCCCTTTCCAACAGTAGCAGAGAGAGCAAACACAACCATGTATAACTGCCAAGGCAGAAAGAGTGACCTGTTTCCCAGTGAAGAACGAACACCGTTGTAAATTACAACCCATGTTTATGTTTTTATCTTCCCTTTTGTACTTTAACTTCAATGTAAACATGTGTGTTCCATGCTCTGGGACAGACAGACAGACAGACAGACAGACAGACAGACAGACAGACAGACAGACAGACAGACAGACAGACAGACAGACAGACAGACAGGCAGGCAGGCAGGCAGGCAGGCAGGCAGGCAGGCAGGCAGGCAGGCAGGCTGACTGACTGACTGACTGACTGACTGACTGACTGACTGACTGACTGACTGACTGACTGACTGAGAGAGAGAGAGAGAGAGAGAGAGAGAGAGAGAGAGAGAGAGAGAGAGAGAGAGAGAGAGAGAGAGAGAGAGAGAGAGAGAGAGAGAGCATGAGGTAGACCTAACCGTGTAGATATTGACCTGTGGATCAGAGGGGTAAACTAAAGATAAGGATGCTGTGGAGTTTGAACACTGTTTGATGGGAGGAAGTGAATACACAACTACAGTATAAAACCCCTTGGAGACTGGGGAGCCATCCATTCTAGAGGCAGACTTGGGAATTCCTTTTCGTTTCCAAAAACACTCCAATAACACTCCTTGTTCTGTCCTCCTCTCTCTCCTTGTTCTGTCCTCCTCTCTCCTTGTTCTGTTCTCCTCTCTCTCCTTGTTCTGTTCTCCTCTCTCTCCTTGTTCTGTCCTCCTCTCTCTCCTTGTTCTGTCCTCCTCTCTCTCCTTGTTCTGTTCTCCTCTCTCTTCTTGTTCTGTTCTCCTCTCTCCTTGTTCTGTTCTCCTCTCTCCTTGTTCTGTCCTCCTCTCTCTCCTTGTTCTGTCCTCCTCTCTCCTTGTTCTGTCCTCCTCTCTCTCCTTGTTCTGTTCTCCTCTCTCCTTGTTCTGTTCTCCTCTCTCTCCTTGTTCTGTCCTCCTCTCTCTCCTTGTTCTGTTCTCCTCTCTCTCCTTGTTCTGTCCTCCTCTCTCTCCTTGTTCTGTTCTCCTCTCTCCTTGTTCTGTTCTCCTCTCTCTCCTTGTTCTGTCCTCCTCTCTCTTCTTGTTCTGTCCTCCTCTCTCTCTCCTTGTTCTGTTCTCCTCTCTCCTTGTTCTGTTCTCCTCTCTCTCCTTGTTCTGTTCTCCTCTCTCCTTGTTCTGTTCTCCTCTCTCCTTGTTCTGTTCTCCTCTCTCCTTGTTCTGTTCTCCTCTCTCCTTGTTCTGTTCTCCTCTCTCTTCTTGTTCTGTTCTCCTCTCTCTCCTTGTTCTGTCCTCCTCTCTGTCTTCTTGTTCTGTTCTCCTCTCTCTCCTTGTTCTGTTCTCCTCTCTCTCCTTGTTCTGTCCTCCTCTCTCTCCTTGTTCTGTTCTCCTCTCTCTCCTTGTTCTGTTCTCCTCTCTCTCCTTGTTCTGTTCTCCTCTCTCTCCTTGTTCTGTCCTCCTCTCTCTCTTCTTGTTCTGTTCTCCTCTCTCTCCTTGTTCTGTTCTCCTCTCTCTCCTTGTTCTGTCCTCCTCTCTCCTTGTTCTGTTCTCCTCTCTCTCCTTGTTCTGTTCTCCTCTCTCCTTGTTCTGTTCTCCTCTCTCTCCTTGTTCTGTTCTCCTCTCTCCTTGTTCTGTTCTCCTCTCTCCTTGTTCTGTTCTCCTCTCTCCTTGTTCTGTTCTCCTCTCTCTCCTTGTTCTGTTCTCCTCTCTCTCCTTGTTCTGTCCTCCTCTCTCTCCTTGTTCTGTTCTCCTCTCTCCTTGTTCTGTTCTCCTCTCTCCTTGTTCTGTTCTCCTCTCTCTCCTTGTTCTGTTCTCCTCTCTCCTTGTTCTGTTCTCCTCTCTCTCTTCTTGTTCTGTTCTCCTCTCTCTCCTTGTTCTGTTCTCCTCTCTCTCCTTGTTCTGTTCTCCTCTCTCTCCTTGTTCTGTTCTCCTCTCTCCTTGTTCTGTTCTCCTCTCTCTCCTTGTTCTGTTCTCCTCTCTCCTTGTTCTGTTCTCCTCTCTCTCCTTGTTCTGTTCTCCTCTCTCTCCTTGTTCTGTTCTCCTCTCTCCTTGTTCTCCTCTCTCTCCTTGTTCTGTTCTCCTCTCTCCTTGTTCTGTTCTCCTCTCTCTCCTTGTTCTGTTCTCCTCTCTCCTTGTTCTGTTCTCCTCTCTCCTTGTTCTGTCCTCCTCTCTCTCTCCTTGTTCTGTCCTCCTCTCTCTCTCCTTGTTCTGTTCTCCTCTCTCTCTTCTTGTTCTGTTCTCCTCTCTCTCTTCTTGTTCTGTTCTCCTCTCTCTCCTTGTTCTGTCCTCCTCTCTCTCTCCTTGTTCTGTTCTCCTCTCTCTCCTTGTTCTGTCCTCCTCTCTCTCTCCTTGTTCTGTTCTCCTCTCTCTCTTTGTTCTGTTCTCCTCTCTCCTTGTTCTGTTCTCCTCTCTTCTTGTTCTGTTCTCCTCTCTCTCTCTTCTTGTTCTGTTCTCCTCTCTCTCCTTGTTCTGTTCTCCTCTCTCTCCTTGTTCTGTTCTCCTCTCTCTCCTTGTTCTGTTCTCCTCTCTCCTTGTTCTGTTCTCCTCTCTCCTTGTTCTGTTCTCCTCTCTCTCCTTGTTCTGTTCTCCTCTCTCCTTGTTCTGTTCTCCTCTCTCCTTGTTCTGTCCTCCTCTCTCTCTCTCCTTGTTCTGTTCTCCTCTCTCTCTTCTTGTTCTGTTCTCCTCTCTCTCTTCTTGTTCTGTTCTCCTCTCTTCTTGTTCTGTTCTCCTCTCTCTCTTCTTGTTCTGTTCTCCTCTCTCCTTGTTCTGTTCTCCTCTCTCTCCTTGTTCTGTCCTCCTCTCTCTCCTTGTTCTGTTCTCCTCTCTCTCTTCTTGTTCTGTTCTCCTCTCTCTCTCCTTGTTCTGTTCTCCTCTCTCTCCTTGTTCTGTTCTCCTCTCTCCTTGTTCTGTTCTCCTCTCTCCTTGTTCTGTTCTCCTCTCTCTCCTTGTTCTGTTCTCCTCTCTCCTTGTTCTGTTCTCCTCTCTCCTTGTTCTGTCCTCCTCTCTCTCTCCTTGTTCTGTCCTCCTCTCTCTCCTTGTTCTGTTCTCCTCTCTCTCTTCTTGTTCTGTCCTCCTCTCTCTCTCCTTGTTCTGTTCTCCTCTCTCTCCTTGTTCTGTTCTCCTCTCTCCTTGTTCTGTTCTCCTCTCTCCTTGTTCTGTTCTCCTCTCTCCTTGTTCTGTTCTCCTCTCTCTCCTTGTTCTGTCCTCCTCTCTCTCCTTGTTCTGTCCTCCTCTCTCTCCTTGTTCTGTCCTCCTCTCTCTCCTTGTTCTGTCCTCCTCTCTCTCCTTGTTCTGTCCTCCTCTCTCTCCTTGTTCTGTCCTCCTCTCTCTCTTCTTGTTCTGTCCTCCTCTCTCTCTTCTTGTTCTGTCCTCCTCTCTCTCTCCTTGTTCTGTCCTCCTCTCTCTCCTTGTTCTGTCCTCCTCTCTCTCCTTGTTCTGTCCTCCTCTCTCTCCTTGTTCTGTCCTCCTCTCTCTCCTTGTTCTGTCCTCCTCTCTCTCCTTGTTCTGTCCTCCTCTCTCTCCTTGTTCTGTCCTCCTCTCTCTCCTTGTTCTGTCCTCCTCTCTCTCTTCTTGTTCTGTCCTCCTCTCTCTCCTTGTTCTGTCCTCCTCTCTCTCCTTGTTCTGTCCTCCTCTCTCTCCTTGTTCTGTCCTCCTCTCTCTCTTCTTGTTCTGTCCTCCTCTCTCTCTTCTTGTTCTGTTCTCCTCTCTCTCTTCTTGTTCTGTTCTCCTCTCTCTCCTTGTTCTGTCCTCCTCTCTCTCTCCTTGTTCTGTCCTCCTCTCTCTCTTCTTGTTCTGTCCTCGTCTCTCTCTTCTTGTTCTGTCCTCCTCTCTCCTTGTTCTGTCCTCCTCTCTCTCCTTGTTCTGTCCTCCTCTCTCTCTCCTTGTTCTGTCCTCCTCTCTCCTTGTTCTGTCCTCCTCTCTCTCCTTGTTCTGTCCTCCTCTCTCTCTCCTTGTTCTGTCCTCCTCTCTCCTTGTTCTGTCCTCCTCTCTCTCCTTGTTCTGTCCTCCTCTCTCTCTCCTTGTTCTGTCCTCCTCTCTCTCTCCTTGTTCTGTCCTCCTCTCTCTCTTCTTGTTCTGTCCTCCTCTCTCTCTTCTTGTTCTGTTCTCCTCTCTCTCTTCTTGTTCTGTTCTCCTCTCTCTCCTTGTTCTGTCCTCCTCTCTCTCTCCTTGTTCTGTCCTCCTCTCTCTCTTCTTGTTCTGTCCTCCTCTCTCTCTTCTTGTTCTGTCCTCCTCTCTCCTTGTTCTGTCCTCCTCTCTCTCTCCTTGTTCTGTCCTCCTCTCTCTCTCCTTGTTCTGTTCTCCTCTCTCTCTCCTTGTTCTGTCCACCTCTCTCTCCTTGTTCTGTCCTCCTCTCTCTCCTTGTTCTGTCCTCCTCTCTCTCCTTGTTCTGTCCTCCTCTCTCTTCTTGTTCGGTTCTCCTCTCTCTCTTCTTGTTCTGTTCTCCTCTCTCTCTCCTTGTTCTGCCCTCCTCTTGATCATTTAGCCGATTACGCTAAAGAAAACGTACTAATTAAATAACGCATTTCAAGCTGGGGAAAGAGGTTCCGGTACGATCTAAGTCGTTAAACTGGTTCGTTTTACAGCGGCTCACCCTCTGTGATTTGATTGAGACTTTACCTGAGGTTTCTGGAAGAGGGTAAGGGAGGTGGTGGTGGGGGTCTGAAGTGTGTTGTCCCACGGGAGAGGCTAACAGTGGAACCCCACACCAGCCCCAATGCAGAAGGAGATGACCATCTGCCTCTCTGGCTGTAACACAAACATCCCCCCCCGCCTCCCCAGTCTGATCATCTGAGCTCTCCTTCTCTTCCAGCTCTAGAATGTGGAGTGGCTTTCCCCCTGTTTGATCTGCCTGCTATTCATCCACCCTGTCAGCTGTATGCAGGCTGTGTTCAGGCCATTGAGCCTGGATGTGTCTCTGGGATTACTGTGGTGAGCTCCTCTCTACTGTCTACCGTCCCTGTGGAAATCACCAGCAGATAACAGCCCCAAACCGCCAGGCTGAGCCCTCAGAGACTTAGGCTGTGTCCCAAAATGACTCCCTATTCCCTATATAGTACATTGCTTTTGACCAGCGCTCTATGAACCCCGGTGAAAAATAGTGCACTACCTAGGAGGCCATTTGGAACACACCACATTCTGTTCCCAAGCTGTTCATCCACCTTTAGGAGAAGAGACGGAGGGGCCATTTTCAGTAGTCTGTGAGGAGATTCAAACTTATGTTCATACAGTGCCTTCATAAAGTGTTCATATCCCTTAACTTATTCCATGTTTTTGTTGTCACAACTTGAATTAAAAACTGATTAAAGAGAAGTTTTTTTCTCACCCATCTACACACAATACCCCATAATGACATCACAATACCCCATAATGACATCACAATACCCCATAATGACATCACAATACCCCATAATGACATCACAATACCCCCGTATTGGCAAATGTATTGAAAATGAAACACAGAAACAACTCATTTACGTACGTATTCACACCCCTCAGTTAAAACACGTCAGAGTCAACCTTGGTCAGCGATTACATCTGGGAGTCTTTCTGGGTAAGTCTGTTAGAGCTTTGCACACCTGGATTGTACAACATTCGTCCATTATTCTTTCAAGCAGATTTCAGTCAAAACTGTAACTCGGCGACTCAGGAACATTTACTTTCTTCTTGGTAAGAAACTCCAGTGTAGATTTGGCCTTTGTGTTTTAGGTCATTGTCCTGCTGAAAGGTACACTTGTCTCCCAGTGTCTGGTGGAAAGCAGACTGAACCAGGTTTTCCTCCAGGATTTTCCCTGTGCTTCTCCATTCTATGTATTTCTTATCCTGAAAACCTCCCCAGTCTGTAACGATTACAAGCATACCCATAACATGATGCAGCCACCACTATGCTTGGAGAGTGGTACTCAGTAATGGGTTCTATTTGCCCCAAACAGAACACGTTATATTCAGGACAAAAAGGGAATTGCTTTACCACATTTGTTGCAGAATTACGTTAGTGTCTTGTCACGAACAGGAAGCAAGTTTTGGAATATTTGTACAGGAAGAACGTCGGTATCTTTCTAGTGACTGGGTGTAGGGAGGGAGGGGGGGAGGTGGAGGGAGGGAGGGTTGGAGGGATGGAGAGGTGGAGGGATGGAGAGGTGGAGGGAGGGGTGGAGGGATGGAGAGGTAGAGGTAGAGGGAGGGCGATGTGGAGGAGGGGGAGGGAAGGAAGGAGAAGTGGAGGAGGTGGAGGTGGAGGTAGAGGGAGGGAGGGAGGGAGGGAGGGAGGGAGGGAGGGAGGGAGGGAGGGAGGGAGGGAGGGAGGGAGGGAGGGAGGGAGGGAGGGAGGGAGGGAGGGAGGGAGGGAGGGAGGGAGGGACCACTCAGCTAAGAGCCTGTGGGTAGTCTTAGAGCTTTCGACGCCTCTACACACACACACACACATACACACACAGCTAGTAGAAGATCAATACAAGGTAATAGATCAGACGGACCACACTCAACCTTACTGCCCTTATACCACAGGAGAGGAAAGAGGAGAAGAGAAGAGAAGAGAGGAGAGGAGAGGAGAGGAGAGGAGAGGAGAGGAGAGGAAGAGGAGAGGAGAGGAGAGGAGAGGAGAGGAGAGGAGAGGTAAGAGGAGAGGAGAGGAAAGAGGAGAGGAAAGAGGAGAGGAGAGGAAAGAGGAGAGAAGAGGAGAGGACAGGAAAAGGGGAGGAGAGGAAAGGAAGGGGAGGGGTGGAGATGAAGGGGGAGGGGGGAGGAGAGGAGAGGGAGGAAGGGGAGGGGAATAGGGGGAGGGGATGAGGAGAGGAGGGGGCGGGAAGAGGAGAGGAGGGAATGGGGGGGAGAGGAGAGGAAGGGGAGGGGAGGAGGGGGGAGGGGGATGAGGAGAGGAGAGGGAGGGGATGAGGGGAAGTGGAGGAGAGCGGAGGAGGAGGAGAGGAGAGGGAGGAGGAGATGAGGGGAAGTGGAGGAGAGTGGAGAGGAGAGGAGGGAGAGGAGAGGAGAGGAGAGGAGAGGGAGGAGAGGAGAGGAGGAGAGGAGAGGAGAGGAGAGGAGAGGAGAGGAGAGGAGAGGAGAGGAGGAGGAGAGGAGAGGAGAGGAGAGGAGAGGAGAGGAGAGGAGAGGAGAGGAGAGGAGAGGAAAGAGAGAGGAAAGAGTAGAGGAAGAGGAGAGGAGAGGAGAGGAGAGGAGGAGGAGAGGAGAGGGAGGAGAGGAGAGGAGGAAAGAGGAGAGAAGAGGAGAGGACAGGAAAAAGGGGAGGAGAGGAAAGGAAGGGGAGGGGTGGAGATGAAGGGGAGGGGGTGAGGAGAGAGGAGAGGAGAGGAAGGGGAGGGGAATAGGGGGAGGGGGGATGAGGAGAGGAGGGGGCGAGGAGGGGGGAGGGGGAAGAGGAGAGGAGAGGAATGGGAGGAGAGGAGAGGAAAGGAGGGGAGGAGGGGAGGGGGGGGATGAGGAGAGGAGAGGAGAGGGGATGAGGGGAAGTGGAGGGAGGAGCGGAGAGGAGAGGAGAGGAGATGAGGGGAAGTGTAGGAGATGAGGGGAAGGAGAGGAGAGGGAGGAGAGGAGAGGAGAGGAGAGGAGAGGGGAGAGGAGAGGAGAGAGGAGAGGAGAGGAGAGGGAGAGGAGAGGAGAGCAGAGGACAGGAAAAGGGGAGGAGATGAAGGGGAGGGGGTGAGGAGAGGAGAGGAGAGGAAGGGGAGGGGAGGAGATGAAGGGGAGGGGGTGAGAGAGGAGAGGAAGGGGGAGGGGAATAGGGGGAGGGGGAGGGGGATGAGGAGAGAGGAGGGGAGGCGAGGGGAGAGGGGAGGGGGAAGAGTAGAGGAGAGGAATGGGAGGAGAGGAGAGGAAGGGGAGGGAAGAGGGGGAGGGGGTGAGGAGAGGAGAGGAGAGGAGAGGGGATGAGGGGAAGTGGAGGAGAGCGGAGAGGAGAGAGGAGGAGAGGAGAGGAGAGGAGAGGAGAGGAGAGGAGAGGGAGAGGAGAGAGGGATGAGGGGAAGTGGAGGAGAGTGGAGAGGAGAGGAGAAGAGAGGAGGAGAGGAGAGGGAGGGGAGAGGAGAGGGAGAGGAGAGGAGAGGAGAGGAGAGGAGGGAGGGGAAGGGGAGGAGAGGAAAGGAAGGGAGGGGAGGAGAGGAAAGGAAGGAGAGGGGAGGGGAGGAGAGGAAAGGAAGGAGAGGAGAGGAGAGGAGAGGAGAGGAGAGGAGAGGAGGAGGAGAGGAGAGGAGAGGGAGGAAGGGGATGAGGGGATGAGGGGAAGGGGAGGAGAGGAGAGGAGAGGAAAGGAAGGGGAGGAGCGGAAGGAGAGGAGAGGAGAGGAGAGGAGTTGAGAGGAGAGGAAGGGGACGAGAGGAAAGGAAGGGGATGAGCGGAAGGAGAGGAGGAGAGGGAGAGGAGAGGAGAGGAGAGGGAGAGGAGAGGAGAGGGAGGAGAGGAGAGGAGAGGAGAGGAGAGGAGAGGAAGGGGATGGGGATGAGGGGAAGGGGAGGAGAGGAGAGGAAAGGAAGGGGATGAGCGGAAGGAGAGGAGAGGAGAGGAGAGGAGAGGAGAGGAGAGGAGAGGAGAGGAGAGGAGAGAGAGGAGAGGAGAGGAGCGGGAGAGGAGAGGAGAGGAGAGGAGAGGAGAGGAAGGGGATGAGCGGAAGGGGACGAGAGGAGAGGAGGTAATATCTTAACCTATAACAGCATGAGTTATGACTTCACCATAAAGAGGCAGCATCTATATAGCCACCCTAGTCATTCTCTCTGCTACCGCACGGCAAACGATACCGGAGCGCCAAGTCTAGGTCCAAGAGGCTTGTGAACAGCTTCTACCCCCCAAGCCATAAGACTCCTGAACATCTAGTCAAATGGCTACCCAGACTATTTGCAGCCCCCCCCCACCACCACCACCCCTCTCTGTTGTCATCTATGCATAGTCACTTTAATAACTCTACCGACATGTACATATTACCTCAACTAACCGGTGCCCCGGCACATTTACTCTGTACCGGCACCCCCTGTATATAGCCTCCACATTGACTCTGCACCGGTACCCCCTGTATATAGTCTCCACATTGACTCTGTACCGGTACCCCTGTATATAGCCTCCACATTGACTCTGCACCGGTACCCCCTGTATATAGTCTCCACATTGACTCTGTACCGGTACCCCCTGTATATAGCCTCCACATTGACTCTGTACCGGTACCCCCTGTATATAGCCTCCACATTGACTCTGTACCGGTACCCCCTGTATATAGCCTCCACATTGACTCTGTACCGGTACCCCCTGTATATAGTCTCCACATTGACTCTGTACCGGTACCCCCTGTATATAGCCTCCACATTGACTCTGTACTGGTACCCCCTGTATATAGTCTCCACATTGACTCTGTACCGGTACCCCTGTATATAGTCTCCACATTGACTCTGTACCGTAATACCCTGTATATAGTCTCCACATTGACTCTGTACTGGTATCCCCTGTATATAGTCTCCACATTGACTCTGTACCGTAATACCCTGTATATAGTCTCCACATTGACTCGTACATCAGCTGATATCTCAAAGTGCTGTACAGAAACCCAGCCTAAAATCCCAAACAGCAAGCAATGCAGGTGTAGAAGCACGGTGGCTAGGAAAAACTCCCTAGAAAGGCCAAAACCTAGGAAGAAACCTAGAGAGGAACCAGGCTATGTTGGGTGGCCACTCCTCTTCTGGCTGTGCCTTGTGGAGATTATAACAGAACATGGCCAAGATGTTAAAATGTTCATAAATGACCAGCATGGTCGAATAATAACAAGGCAGAACAGTTGAAACTGGAGCAGCAGCACAGTCAGGTGGACTGGGGACAGCAAGGAGTCATCATGTCAGGTCGTCCTGGGGCACGGTCCTTGGGCTCAAGTCCTCCGAGAGAGAGAAAGAAAGAGAATTTGAGAGAACATATGTGGGGTGGCCAGTCCTCTTCTGGCTGTGCCGGGTGGAGATTATAACAGAACATGGCCAAGATGTTCAAATGTTCATAAATGACCAGCATGGTCAAATAATAGTAGTTGTCGAGGGTGCCAGGTCAGGGTTCCATAGCCGCAGGCAGAACAGTTGAAACTGGAGCAGCAGCTGGCCAGGTGGACTGGGGACAGCAAGGAGTCATCATGTCAGGTAGTCCTGGGGCATGGTCCTAGGGCTCAGGTCAGGTCCTAGGTGGCCGTGTTAACTGCCTGAGATATAAAGTGTCAAACCAAGCAGATAAAAGATTGTCATGAGGCATTCTCCAGACTCAGCCAATCAGAAGGCCTCCAGAATCTGAATCAGCAAATCAAAAAAGTGTTAGTAAAACCAGCCGTTTTAGCACCACTAACTAGTGATAGGCTTATGGTATGAGAGAATATGTTTTAGTCCTGGCAGCTCCGTCTCTCTCCTCGGTTAGGGTGCCGCACATCAAGAGACAGGCAGGGAGGAGCAGAGGGTTAAGGTGAGGGTAAGAGACAGGCAGAGAGGAGCAGAGGGTTAAGGTGAGGGTAAGAGACAGGCAGAGAGGAGCAGAGGGTTAAGGTGAGGGTAAGAGACAGGCAGAGAGGAGCAGAGGGTTAAGGTGAGGGTAAGAGACAGGCAGAGAGGAGCAGAGGGTTAAGGTGAGGGTAAGAGACAGGCAGAGAGGAGCAGAGGGTTAAGGTGAGGGTCAGTAAGTCAGAGAGGAGCAGAGGGTTAAGGTGGGGGTAAGAGACAGGCAGAGAGGAGCAGAGGGTTAAGGTGAGGGTAAGAGACAGTCAGAGAGGAGCAGAGGGTTAAGGTGAGGGTAAGAGACAGTCAGAGAGGAGCAGAGGGTTAAGGTGAGGGTAAGAGACAGGCAGAGAGGAGCAGAGGGTTAAGGTGAGGGTCAGTAAGTCAGAGAGGAGCAGAGGGTTAAGGTGAGGGTCAGGGACAGGAGGAGAGGAGCAGAGGGTTAAGGTGAGGGTCAGGGACAGTCAGAGAGGAGCAGGGAGAGAAGAGCAGATGTCTTTGGGACAGTCTTTGTGTCCTTATGCTACAGCCTCGTCCTCTCTCCTCCCCTGTCCCTCAGACCACCTCATTGCTGCTACTCCATTGTCATTCATTTGGTGTCACTGGGGTTCGTGGGATTCATTCATTTTCCCACTGCCAGGAGTGAAGGATCATTCCCCCCATACTCATCACACATACACTATGTTCCTCCTTGCTGTCTGAAAAGAGCTCTCTCTTGGCTCTCTCTCTCTCTCTCACACACACACACACACACACACACACACACACACACACACACACACACACACACACACACACACACACACACACTTGATGTGTGTGAGGTCCCCACTGAGACCATTCAGGTGGAACTGAAGCCTCCATTCTACAATGACAGCGGAAGAAAATCATTTATGAGCTCCTAGTTAAATTCAACAAGAATCCTTCTAATATATGATACATTAAGAATCGTCGATATCTGCATTATAGCCCGTTACATTATTCCGTGGCAACTCTGATTTACCTGGTAGAACAGTCTATAAAACGATTTTACTGATCATGAAATTTAAGTCTGAACAAAATATGTCAGTGTCAAATCTAAAACTTTATAACAGTAGAATTGGCTCCCGGGTGGCACAGCCGTCTAAGGCATTGCATCTCGGGGCAAGAGGCGTCACTTACAGTCCCTGGTTCTAATCCAGGCTGTAGCACATCCGGCCGTCATTGGGAGTCAGGTTTGTCCGGGTTAGGGTATCGCCGGGGTAGGCAGTCATAAGACTTGCCTAGTTAAATAAAGGTTCAAACGTTTAAATTCAAAAATACATTGAATAAATATGTTATGATTAGCCTTATCAAATACAAGGGAATGGTCTTGTTTTCAAACGAAAAGCATAAATGTAGTGTAACCAGAATTTAATCTAATTGTGTTTCGATATTTTCGATTTTCACTAATATGTTAAATTAATTAAATATGTCCCCAAAATATGTTCGTGGTCAATTACATTGTAAAATCAACATCAGTTGTCGTTTCTCGATCCGAATACTGTTTGTGTAATATATGTCAAGGCATTATCGTTGCAAACAAACTAAACCAGGCTTATTTTCATGCTATTATTTAATTCATATTTATTAGAAAGCCGATGCTTTTAAACAGTTAAACACAGATACACAAGAGACACGAAACAGACAGTCGGTAAAAGCAGAGTCAGCCATGAAAGACCGAAATAGGATGGATTTAGAGGTAGCACGATAAACATTGTATGACGATAAATTAACACGTTTAAATTAACACAAGTCCGGGGATGCATGTATAAATGAAAAACTTGTACATGGCATTTTAAAATAATAATACATGCCGATTTTAATGCTGAACTATAAGAAGTTGTGCTCAACGAACGTTAATACATGTATTATGTAACATTTCGTTAAAATCTTGCATTATTACATTGATCAACACCAATAATTAACCAAATAACACAAATAACAAAAGATTTTAGACAAAAAAAACGTACTCTCATTACATCAAAACAGATTCTTAAAAATAAATACATTTAACAAAAAAAAGTTATGTACAGTGTGTCATAAAATACAGTAAAGTTGTGGTATTAAATATATTTGCAATAGTTATTATCTTTAAGAAAAAAAAATGTTTTTGGAAGTGTCCTAGCAACGATTTGAGCTCTAATCGAAATGTATTCGGCACATTCTAGAATGCCACATTCAAATTCTATAGAATGGTTTTAGTTCCAGGGTCGATATTCTGGGTTCAGAACCGTCAGTCCTGTGTACGAGATGTTCTCCTCCGTCAGTCTTTGCGTCCTGCAGTCCTTGGTGACTGAAAGCGTCGTTGTGGTATCCTCCAAAGATCCGTTTATTGAGATGGTAGGGTCAACTGTGGTTTCTGAGAGGGGTCTTTCTGTCAATAATGAAAAGATCATATTTTACAATGAAAATCCATATTAGGCAATTAATCAACACATAAGTACAATCCTATAGTTCTGTATTTATCCTGTATTTTGGTTTTGCATTCAAGATATAGGCTTATACCTTGGTACAAACGTGTCCTATTCCTTCAGTAGGCTATTTAGTGACACTCAAATCTTACTTGTGTGACTCTTCATGTGGTTAGTGAGTTCTGTCGCTTCTTGAAAGGTGCTTCTACACACGCGGCACGGGTAGGGTTTATCCTTGGCGTGGGTGCGCCGGACGTGGCTGTCGTGAGCCGCGTGCGAGGCGAAGGCTTTCCCGCAGTGTTTACACTTGAAAGGCCGCTCTCCGGAGTGCTGGCGGATGTGCGTGCGCAGGATGCTGGAGGCAGTAAAGGCCTAGAGTCGAGAACATAGAAGTTTGAGTGAAACTCGTGGAACTGGAGAATATGCACTCAGTAGTTCTGATAATATTTAGGTAACAGACTTTTTCTACTTTTAACAACGCGACTGATTGTTCATGGCAATTAAATACAATTGTACCCAGGCCTGATATTTGAGTCAATTCGATTTCAAAACAGGCTACCTTATAATTTGGAGATGTTTAAAACACTAGCAAGTAGATAACATTGTTAACAATAGTTAACAACATTATTTAAGTAGTTGAGGCCTACGTAAAAAACCGAAGAGAAGGATCTCATACCCTACAAACAACAAAGAAAACGTCTGTTCCTTTGAGAGCCGTAAATTCAGAGTGTAATCTCGGGGAGAGGGAGGAACAATAGGGTGGGTGTACATCTGGCGCTAATCACCATGGAAGTGTCTCGGTGGAGCGTGCCTGCAGGCTGCACGACGAGACCATAACGAGGAGGCTCACGCCAAAATGCACCATTTAAAATGGGGGGGGGGGATTCTAAAATGGTGAGCTCGAACTCCATCGGGGTCTGACCTCACACGCCCACCGAGGATTGTACACACAATCTTCCATGCTTACCTTGTTACAGTACACACTCTCTCTCTCCCTCTCTCTGTCTCTCTCTCTCTCTCTTCTATGCTTACCTTGTTACAGTACACACACTTGTAAGGGCGCTCTCCAGAGTGCACGCGCATGTGTTTGTTGAGACTTGAAGACTGAGAGAAACTCTTCCCACACACTGAGCACTAGGAAGTAAGAGAGGAGAGAAATTAAGGACAAGGATTTTTATTCATTTTTTAAATCTAAATACGGAGGGGGGATAAGGAAAGACTACAGTACCCTTCACTTATAGATTATCATCATCTTTTCACACACAAAGAACATTAAAAAAAAGAAAGATGGTGAGAAACAAAGACACAAGATGTGCAGGAGAGGCAAAAAAAATGAGAGAAAAAAGAAAGATATCTTAGGGGCTTCTAAAATGTAAGAGAAAAGTACTCTTCCTTCAGAAAGTATTCAGACCCCTTGACTTATTCCAAATTGTATTGTATTATTATTATTGTATTGTATTACAGCCTGAATTCAAAATAAATTAAGTGTATTTTTTTCTACACACAATACCCCATAATGACAAATTGAAAACATGTTTTTCTTCCAAATTTATTGAAACTTAAATACAGAAATATCTCATTTACATAAGTATTCACACCCCTGAGTCAATACTTTGTAGAAGTACCTTCGGCGGTGATTACAGCTTTGAGTCTTCTTGGGTATGTCTGTATCAGCTTTGAGTCGTCTTGGGTATGTCTGTATCAGCTTTGAGTCGTCTTGGGTATGTCTGTATCAGCTTTGAGTCGTCTTGGGTATGTCTGTATCAGCTTTGAGTCCTCTTGGGTATGTCTGTATCAGCTTTGAGTCCTATTGGTTATGTCTGTATCAGCTTTGAGTCCTCTTGGATATGTCTGTATCAGCTTTGAGTCGTCTTGGGTATGTCTGTATCAGCTTTGAGTCGTCTTGGGTATGTCTGGAACAGCTTTGCACATCTGGATTTGAGGATTCTTCCTCCCATTCTTCCTTGCAGATTATCTCAAGCTCTGTTAAGTTAAATGGAGAGCGGTGGCGAAAAGCAATCTTCAAGTCTTTCCACAGATTTTCAATGGGATTCCAGTCTAGACTTTTGCTGCAGCCATTCAAGGACTTTAACACTGTTGCGCTGAAGCCATTCCAGGGTTGCTTTGGCCGAGGATTTGCTCTATTCATTGTTCCCTCTATCCTTACCAGTCTCCCAGTCCCTGCTGCTGAAAAGTATCCCCATAGCATGATGCTACCACCACCACGCTTCACGGTAGGGAGGGTGTTAGACGGATGATGAGCTGTGCCTGGTTTTCTCCAGATAAAAGTGCTTTCCATTCAGGCCAAAAGAGTTACATTTTTGTCTCATCAGACCACAGAATCTTTCATTCATGTGGATTTTTTACAAACTCCAGGCGTGCGGTCATGTGCCTTTTTCTCAGGAGTGGCTTCCGACTGGCCACCCTCTCATCAAGCCCAGATTGATGCAGCGCTGTAGAGACTGTTGTCCTTCTGGCAGGTTCTCCCATCTCAGCCAAGGGAACTCTGTAGTTCTGTCAGAGTGGTCATTGGGTTCTTTGTCACCTCCCTGACCAAGGTCCTTCTTGCCCGGGTTGCTCAGTCTGGTCGGACTGCCAGCTCTAGGCAGTCTGGGTAGTTGCATATTTGTTCCATTTCCCAATGATGCTCTTGGAAACTTTCAACACTCTAGAAATGGTTTTATACCTTCCCCCAGATACAGTGAGGAGAACAAGTATGTGATACACTGCCAATTTTGCAGGTTTTCCTACTTACAAAGCATGTAGAGGTCTGTAATTTTATCATAGGTACACTTCAACTGTGAGATACGGAATCTAAAACAAAAATCCAGAAAATCACATTGTATGATTTTTAAGTAATTAATTTGCATTTTATTGCATGACATAAGTATTTGATACATCAGAAAAGCAGAACTTAATATTTGGTACAGAAACCTTTGTTTGCAATTACAAAGATCATACGTTTCCTGTAGTTCTTGACCAGGTTTGCAGACACTGCAGCAGGGCTTTTGGCCCACTCCTCCATACAGACCTTCTCCAGATCCTTCAGGTTTCGGGGCTGTCGCTGGGCAATACGGACTTTCAGCTCCCTCCAAAGATTTTCTATTGGGTTCAGGTCTGGAGACTGGCTAGGCCACTCCAGGACCTTGAGATGCTTCTTACGGAGCCACTCCTTAGTTGCCCTGGCTGTGTGTTTTGGGTCGTTTTCATGCTGGAAGACCAGCCACGACCCATCTTCAATGCTCTTACTGATGGTAGGAGGTTGTTGGCCAAGATCTCTACTTGTCATAGCAAAGGGGTGTGAATACCTATGTACATGGACATGATGTATTTCTGTATTTCAATACATTACAAACATAAATAAAAAAATAAAAAAGTGTGTGTCCACTGTCATTATTGGGTATTGTGTGTAGATGAGTGAGAGAGAGAGAAAAAAACAAGACAATTGATTCCATTTTGAATTCAGGCTGTAACACAACAAAATGTGTACTAAGTCAAAGGGTCGGAGTACTTCTCGTGTACCTTATGTGGTCTGTGTTTCTCGTGTACGTGTAGTACATGGATCCTCAATCGGTCTCTCTTCTCAAACGACCTGCTGCAGAGGTTGCACGGGAACTTCCGGTCGCCCTGGTCCACGCAGCGCGTGTACTTCAGATGTTTGTCTCTGTAGTACTGATAGGCGAACACTTTGCCACACCGATCACAGTTAAAACCCTCTCCAGAATCTGAAAGAGGAAAACGTCAGGGAACGCCTTGGTAAATTGCAGTGGCGTCGTTATCACTAGAAATAAACACGTTCGATACACTTATAGAATAGAATTAAGCAAAATCCTACCCATGGTATATGGTCTGATATACCACGGCTGTCAGCCAATCAGCATTCAGGGCTCGAACCACCCAGTTTATAACAGAGAATATAATGAGCCCAGTAGAGTATATGTGCATATATTAAACATGCAAATAGGTATGCACGAATAACGGGCCATATATACGACCCACAAATGAAGTTCCCACTGAAAAAAATAAAATAATTATATTCTATATGAACTGTCCTTACCTTCAAGTGGAAGCATGGTATTCCCCTCCTCCAGCGAGTCCTTCAGAGTGAGAGGAATCCCCAGGAACTGAACATAGCAGTCCCCGTACCAGACCAGCAGCTCCTGGCCCGGCTGGACCTCCTTACAGGCCTCGTAGAAGATCTGTCCCTTACTCTGTACCGCGATCAGGTTCTGCTCTTCTGGGAAGCGTGCGCACTTCACTAGGGACATCCAGTTACCGGACGAGCCCCGGCCGTCGACAAAGTGACTCAACCCGCCGTTCTCGAACACCTGGATCAACGGACAGGGACAGACATGTTGTTGTTACACTCTTAGAAAAAAAAATGTTCCCTATAGAACAAAAAAGGGTTCTAATCACTTGCTTCCTATATGGAACACCTATATAGAACCCTTTCATCACAGGGTTCTTTGATCAGAACCCCAAGGGTTCATCACGGAACCAAAATGTTTTTTTTTATATATTGAACCCTTTATGGTGCCATTTATGAATTATGTCTACTACTAATACATTTTAATATTTATAGCTAAGAATATAATATAATAAACAATTAAATCATGAACACCTGAATAGATTTTTAGCTGTTGTTGTCATTTTATACCAACATAGTTTGGAAATATGTACTGGTGGACCGGGAGGTATTTGTTCGTTTGAATGATGGCCCATGTCAATCTTGGCTGTCATCTCTATGGACCTGTACGGTATGGCTTGCTGTTGCCTTATCGGTAGGCTTTTTGCAAGTTCAATCACTGTCCTCTTGTATGTTTATACTGGAATGGCAGTTACATTTTGAATTGCCCAAAAGGTTTTTTATTTAGAACCCTTTTTTTGTTTTTAAATCTAAGAGTGTATACATTCATTAGATACATGATTTCCTCTAGCTAGCATTTAGTTAGCAACAGCGTGTTTGTATGCCACAGCGACCTCGGCTCTCTCCCCCTGCCATAGAGAGGTAACCTGTCGGAACTCCAAAAATCACTTATTTTCATGGCACAGAAGTTGACGTGGCTACAAATTGTTTAACTGCGCAGGGGGTTTAGGCCCACATTTACGCACGAGTTTACATTTACGCACAGCTGGTTAATGGCCGACATAAAACACAAAAGTAAAAAAAAAAAAAAATCTCACGATAAATAAAACACACAAAATAAAACATCATATAATAACCGACCTCCCACATCAGCGTGTTGTCGTCATATGTTTTGATCTCGCTGGTATTGACCAGTTTCCCCTGAAATGGGCCGAACCGGGTTC
Organism: Oncorhynchus keta; assembly: GCF_023373465.1. NCBI lineage: Eukaryota > Metazoa > Chordata > Actinopteri > Salmoniformes > Salmonidae > Oncorhynchus > Oncorhynchus keta. Next base: position 6,213,960 of record NC_068424.1, on the reverse strand, counting down.
CCTTTGTGATGGCGCTCTTCTCTGCGTAAACTCCGTAGTGGGACAAACTGCCGTAACTTGTCTGGTGGATAGATAACCCTGTAAGTGACATTTAAAAACACGTTAAACTTAACACCCTTTACACAGAGACAGACAGAGCGAGAGCGAGAGACGGAGAGAGAGAGAGAGAGAGAGAGAGAGAGAGAGAGAGAGAGAGAGAGAGAGAGAGAGAGAGAGAGAGAGAGAGAGAGAGAGAGAGAGATATTACCTTCTGGAAGTCCAAGCGCCTCAGTTTCCAAGGTGAGTTGTTCGCTGTTGCAAACTGTTGAAGAGAATGTTGCTGGTGAATGATGCTGGTGAATGATGCTGGTCAATGATGCTGGTCATCAATGGTGAACATTACAAATCGAACACAAACGATGGACAATATGAGCTGGTTTCTCAGACCTAGATGAACTCTCCTGGAATTGACAGTTTGGTTTCATGATATAGGTAAACCATAAAGTCGCCGTTAGAAATACATACTTATTGCCTACTGATTAATTATCCAGCCCCAAGTGGTTGTTGCATCTTTGTATATATTTAACTAGGCAAGTCAGTTAAGAATACATTCTTAACAGCCTACCGGGGAACTGCCTTGTTCAGGGGCAGAACGACAGATTTTTTACCTTGTCAGCTCGGGGATTCGATCCAGCAACCTTTTCGTTTACTGGTCTAACCACTAGGCTACTTACTACCTGCCGCCCCGCATCTAACAATGTTAACTTCTTCCGAATATATTTTTGGACAGCTGAAGCAAGCACACACGTTTTCCTTTAAGGAAATTAACCTTTAATATAGCTGTATCTGTCTACCTGAGTTCCCAAGCAGGGCTACTCCGGAGATGGCTTGACCGGAATTCTGCACCTGGCTCCGGGAACATCCATACAGGACCATGAAAAGGTCGTCCTCGCTGAAACTATAAGTGCGCGTTTTCTCCGGTGATAGTTCGGTTCCCCTGAGGTGGAATAAACTTTCTTTAGACGGTGAGGGAGCGGAGGACCTCTTGCTCGAGGCAGGACTGCTTAAGTCTGATAGGCCTACAGATAACGGGCCGATGGCGTGCTCGGTCACCACCGCTGCCAGCTCCTCGTGCTTGGAGTAAATCGTGTGTCCTACTCCCGGCATCATCCGGTTGAAGTACGGGATGTGCGACACGTTGAAGATCTGCTCGTGAAGAACGTTAACGGCGGTGGCTTGGTGGCCGCCGTTGCCGAAGAACGAGGGTGTTCCTGTGGTGAAGTTGAACGGCATGACTGCCTGGGTGTCGGTGACTAGCCGTCCCAGAGACTTGAGCGGGTGGAGGGGATGCTGAGAGCTCCTGAAGATGTTCATGTAGTGGTGGGCTCCGGGCAGCGGGGCAGCGTAGTAACCCGAACACCGGACAGGCCTGCCTTTGAGGGGGTTGGAGTGGAACCGCTTGTCCTTCACGGCGGGGATGCTGGACAGAGACATCACAGCAGGCGGGGAGGCAGAGCCAATCTGTGATGATTTGAATAGGAATAGTCGACGTTGTAGCTATTCGGCCTGGAGAGAGATAGAGGCGGAGAGATTTTAGCTTCATTTCCAGCAATTACCTTAAATATTTTTCTCAATCTAAGTTTTATCTCTCAAGTTTATGTTCTGTATCATTATTTGAAGATGAATCAACCGATTTCAAATAGGGAACATAATTAAATCAATAGGCTACAATAATGGAATTTGGTAACGAACAAATTATGCATGTTTTTTAAAGGCCTATATCCGCTCAAATACATTTAAAGAGAATACAATTAATTGTTGGTTAGTTATTTTAAAAAAAACGTCATCAATATATTTCTGTCAAATCACAGGATTGCTGAACGAAATACAAACATCGCTATACGCCTGTATCACAATATTCATGTCAATTAACGAAAGAAAAAATATTGTAATTTCAATTATCGCACAATATGAAAATATCTTATTTTACATGAATCTAATCGCTATTAGAATAATACAAATCTTATACGGCTACAGCAGTTTAACGAGATCGAATTTCTGCAGGAACAGATGGTTCCAAAATCTTAAAACTAATTATATTAAAAGTCATACACATATTTTGTCAATTTACAAATTCATGAAAATGTATTCCTAAATTTGAGAGCACTGATTTTTTTTAAATTTACCAAACTTATTGCGTTCACAGCACTTACAATCTACAATAAAAAAAAAAGAAGCTGTTTGGGCATTTTTTCCAGTTCGCAAAACACACAGTTGACGTTCGTCAATATCTTTAATTTGATGCCTGAGCCTGCAGAGTAAACCACTTTAAATTGGTGCTCGACTGTGAATCCATGTAAACGAGCAGTATGAGTTGTAGGGGCCATGGCCTCCCCGTCACAGGGCGGCTAGTGAGTGGGTGGTAGCCAGCAGTAACTGAGACAAATCAGGGTCATGACACCCAAATTAAAGAACACCGGGTCAGTGACAGAGGTCAACATTAATGAAGCTATCGCAAGTCACCTCTCCTTTAAAACGCATTAGGGCGAGACCAGTTCAATGGCTATTAACAACGGGTTATAAGAGCGCTATAAATTGATCATTTCTGCATTAAAATTGTCAATAGAAATAATAAAGGAAAGTGATGAGAAATTACAATAAATAATTTAAAACGTTGCCTAATTATATAGGTCTAAAGCGATTGTGCACATAGCAATATAATAATAATTTAAAGCAGTTAAAACATTTTTTTTGCGAAGGATCAATCTTAAAATCTGACTTACCTCAAAGGAGATTATTTATAAATGAGATTTGATTTAGATTTGATTCATAAATCTGAAGTTCCCAATTGAAATATATTTTCTTGTTGTTGTCCAAAGACAAAACACGAATATCTTGCTGATAGAATCCTATGAAGGTAAAGTAGAGGGGAGACAGGAGCAGGTATGTGTGTCTTTGTTGTTCCGGTGTATCTACTGAACTGAAGACTGTATACAGAACGGTTAATGGTACCCGACTCATAAAATGGTCTCGAGATGCTGCACTCCTGCTATTGGTCAGAGAGCAGCTATGGTCACCCTGCGTGCGTCTCAAACCCCGGGAGGATTCCACCTTTTTTTTAATATTACAAACCCCCACGCACGCACACGCACACGCACACGCGAACACAATACCGCCTTATTGACATTACCAAATTTTTTTTTATTTTTTTTATTTTTTTTTAAACGTGTACCAAAACCAATATTCTGGTAGGCCCATTGGTAAGGTTACAGTTATCCCAAACCCTATTGAGAGAAACAACTCATTTAAAATCGAATGTCAACTCGATTTATGTCCCCCTCATTACTTATTTTCGATAAATTTAGATGGGGATGGTTAATTAAGATAATGATGATTGTAACGAATGAGCCTCTAAAACATGTGTTTTCTGAAATAAATAAAAAGGTTTATGCTGAAATCCTATGTAGCCTAACATTTCATTATGTTGCTTGCTTGTATCATATCCGAAATATTTCATTTAATAAAAAGTCATCGTAAATTGTTGTTATTTATGCCACTGGAAAATAAATCTGTAAGTGAAGTACAAAACGAACAAATCGGTTTATGTTAGAACCATTAATAATTTAATCCTCATTAAATTTACAAAACAGCATCACGCAAGACGTGATAAAACGAACAACTCAAACAGAGCAATATGGAAACAGAGAGGTGTTGATTTGTTAAACGGTTAAATAACATTATCACCACCACTATCCCATTCACACTTCCTCCCATTCCCCGTGTCCCAGTTACTCACAGTACTGAGCCGCATCACAGCTGGAACGCATCGTCCATTCTAACTACAAGCAGCCATTCAACAACGTGCAAAGTATGTGACAAACACTCAACGCAATTGGCTTTCAATTACCATCCAGCAATTTAAATAATATCTCCACTTTCAGGATCATACTTCTTTTTTTTTTGCATCTAAACACAAAACAATATTTAATTCAAAAGTGTATTTGTTATACACACACAGAGCATGTCATACTGTAAGGCTACACAGTGAGGACAACGAGACGCTTCCTTGCAGGCTAGGCTCTCCCCTCAAACAGTGCAGTATCGATAAAATATGATTCAATAATATTGCGGAACTAGATTAAATGTTGCAATAACAATTCTTTATTTACAATTGTATTATTCGACATCAAATTGCAAATAGCATCAGCGAAGCCTTATTAGTTGACAACTTGCATATAACTGTGTTTAAACTTCTGCCGGCATATCTAACTTTTGCATAAAACGCTCAACACTAAAGAGTACAAACGTTGACGCGTGAGTGACGGGCGGAACGAACGAACAGTGCGATGTTTTCTGGTGAACAAACACATCTGGGGGACAAAGACATACATCTCAGAGCAACGCGTAACACTGTAAGCTTACTTTCTCCAGAAAGTTCATAGAATATATTACATATTGCTTCAATATCCCATTGCATCATATTTTTTCGTCTTCCATATAGCAGTCTGACACAACAGTTAGGGGGGGTATTTAATTATTCAAATAATACAGCCTTCAACCAATCACAGATGAGAGCGAGAGACCGCTTGTCTCAGCAACTAAGATGTGTTGATCAACGATGCACCCCATTCAATAATGTACATATTCACAATACAAATATGACACGGATAGCGTTAAAATATACAAGGAGAACAAACAATCTAAGGCAATATGCTAGTTTTTGTTGTTGTTAGCATTTCAAGGTTCTTGCATTTTAGCTCTAAGAAAACTGGCAGACAATACAAAAACAGGGGCATTTTAAAAAAATCTCCCAAATTAAAGGTATAGAAGAGGAATTATTTTGTTGTAAATTGATTTATATTCACTGCCTTTATGATATTTTTTTTGAGGGGCAGAAGGTTGTTTGCTCCAAGTCCTGATATAAATGTTTTAAAAAAAACATTACCTCATGGCTTATATTCATTTCAAAATCTTAACAATCTTTGGAAATTGGCAGAGGGGTGGTGATAAGAGTGATTTCTTTAGAATTGGCTATTCTTAAAAATGTAAGTCAATTCTCAGCAATGACATCCAGCTTTTATCAAAAACTGTGATCGACAAGTGACACATCTCGATAAATCGTGATCAATCAATCGTACAGCAAAACAGAGGCAACACAGCGTTTAAATCTCTGAGACAGGCCCCATGACATACATAAGAGTCACTAAATTACTAGGAACCCACGTATGCCTCATACAGACAAAGTGTTACTCAAAAGGGACTGTTAGCTCAAAGTACAGTAATCAGAAATCATCTGAGAGAAGGAGTGTCGATCTCGGATCAGTCAGGACCCAGGCCCCGCCCCCCACCCACAGGCCCCGCCCCCAGTCCCCGCCCCGCCCCCGTCCTTTCATTAGAATATAAAAAGGCTAAACTGATCCAGGGTTTTATGAATACGGACCCTGATCTGTGAGCAGCTTTCTCCATCCTGACCCAAACTGTTACCAACAGGGAAATAAATAAATAAAAAATAAACATCTAAAAACTGTTCTCAGACCAGGGCTTTTGAGTAACGTCATCCATCAGGTTTGGGCAGTTCCAGAACTAAACAATCCACTGAGAATAGTATATATATATATATATATTTTTTTTACAGCTTCCCACAGTGGTGGGCTTGTATCCCCAATGGGATCCTATTCCACATGTAGTGCACTCCTTTTGACCAAGGTCCATTAGGGCTCTATATAAGGAAAAAAAGGGTGTCATCTGAATCGCAGCTTTTCCAGTCTATTCTGATCTGAGGTCAGCCATGACAATACATTCAGTTTTTTATATCTCAGATCCCACATCAAATACACACACACACACACACACACACACACACACACACACACACACACACACACACACACACACACACACACACACACACACGCACACGCACACACGCACACACACTACGAGGTGACATGTTTGCATGTTTCTCTGAGGTTGATGGACTATCCTACTGTCTGGGCTGCTAATAAACCCTGGGTGGATTCAGCTGTTTGGGGGCCTGTTTCATTGGACACGGATGAAACACAGCTATGTCCGCCTCTGTCCTTCATCGACAAGGTAATGAAAGGCTGGTAGAATTCATAACCCAATTTACACGGCATGGGATATTTGGCTTGTCCTCCATATCAAAGTCTGGCTTATTATCATAGGTAATGTCAATATTGCTAGCGTGAGCACCAGGCTGTTTGTGCCGTCATGCCAACTCCTTGTCACTAATGGTTATGCCGAGTTGAGTTGACAGTGACAACAATGGAGTAAGCAAGAACACAATCGTACGGGACTATGCTGCAACATCTACAGTCAACACCTGTTAGCGGGGCGAGGGAATATGATGTCATTAGGGAATATGATGTCATTATACCCGTTACAGGGGCGAGGGAATATGGCTGCAACATTTCAGGATTGGTGGAAGGATATAGTTATGAGGTCTGACTGACGCAACAAAGGATCTACAGTGACCATAATATGATGTCATTATACCCGTTACAGGGGCGAGGGAATATGACGTCATTATACCCGTTACAGGGGCGAGGGAATATGACGTCATTATACCCGTTAGAGGGGCGAGGGAATATGATGTCATTATACCCATTAAGAGGGGCGAGGGAATATGACGTCATTATACCCGTTATAGAGGGGCGAGGGAATATGACGTCATTATACCCGTTAGAGGGGCGAGGGAATATGATGTCATTATACCCATTAAGAGGGGCGAGGGAATATGACGTCATTATACCCGTTAGAGGGGCGAGGGAATATGATGTCATTATACCCATTAAGAGGGGCGAGGGAATATGACGTCATTATACCCGTTAGAGGGGCGAGGGAATATGATGTCATTATACCCGTTACAGGGGCGAGGGAATATGATGTCATTATACCCGTTACAGGGGCGAGGGAATATGACGTCATTATACCCGTTAGAGGGGCGAGGGAATATGATGTCATTATACCCGTTAGAGGGGCGAGGGAATATGATGTCATTATACCCATTAAGAGGGGCGAGGGAATATGACGTCATTATACCCGTTAGAGGGGCGAGGGAATATGATGTCATTATACCCGTTACAGGGGCGAGGGAATATGATGTCATTATACCCGTTACAGGGGCGAGGGAATATGATGTCATTATACCCATTAGAGGGGCGAGGGAATATGATGTCATTATACCCGTTAGAGGGGCGAGGGAATATGACGTCATTATACCCGATAGAGGGGCGAGGGAATATGACGTCATTATACCCGATAGAGGGGCGAGGGAATATGATGTCATTATACCCGTTACAGGGGCGAGGGAATATGATGTCAGAGGGCTCTGGTTAAAAGTATGTAGCGCATGGTGTTCCATTTAGGATGCACCCTGTGTGTTAACATGAGGGTGAGTAAGGTCCAGCACCACACTCCCTCCTCGTCTACACCCAGCACCACACTCCCTCCTCGTCTACACCCAGCACCACACTCCCTCCTCGTCTAGACCCAGCACCACACTCCCTCCTCGTCTACACCCAGCACCACACTCCCTCCTCGTCCACACTCCCACCCAGCACCACACTCCCTCCTCGTCTACACCCAGCACCACACTCCCTCCTCGTCTACACCCAGCACCACACTCCCTCCTCGTCTACACCCAGCACCACACTCCCTCCTCGTCTACACCCAGCACCACACTCCCTCCTCGTCTACACCCAGCACCACACTCCCTCCTCGTCTACACCCAGCACCACACTCCCTCCTCGTCTACACCCAGCACCACACTCCCTCCTCGTCTACACCCAGCACCACACTCCCTCCTCGTCTACACCCAGCACCACACTCCCTCCTCGTCTACACCCAGCACCACACTCCCTCCTCGTCTACACCCAGCACCACACTCCCTCCTCGTCTACACCCAGCACCACACTCCCTCCTCGTCTACACCCAGCACCACACTCCCTCCTCGTCTACACCCAGCACCACACTCCCTCCTCGTCTACACCCAGCACCACACTCCCTCCTCGTCTACACCCAGCACCACACTCCCTCCTCGTCTACACCCAGCACCACACTCCCTCCTCGTCTACACCCAGCACCACACTCCCTCCTCGTCTACACCCAGCACCACACTCCCTCCTCGTCTACACCCAGCACCACACTCCCTCCTTATCATTTGGATTAAGAGAGATTTTAAAAAATATATATAAAACTGCAATAAAAAAGTAGCAGTGTTTTTAATTTCCCGACGGACCGCAGAGCAATGAAGCCCCCCGAAGAAAGAATCTGCACCAACAAAAAAAAAAACAAACACAAAAACGTAATATTCTGAAGTAATTGTTATTGCTTGTTTAGTACGTCACACTGACGGACCAGAGCAGTTCGTCCTGGCTTTCTGTCGTGGTGCTAGCTATACGCTCTAGGCTGAGAAGCAAGCGATAATCTGTACACTGTATACATAGCAGCCCCCCCAGGCATACCTACCTACCTACCTACCGACCGACCGACACCCTGCATTAGAGCCTGGGTAAAGGCTCCTCTCTTGTACCGTATCAACGACAAGGTCAGACTCTCCTCTTCTCAAACAAACACATAAAACACCACTCTGCTTTTACAGCAGAGGCAGTCAAGACCAGACCGGGTGAAAGAATAGAAAAGGCCCAAATCAATAGGAAAGTCTGTCTGTTAACTGGTACAGCATGTACAATCTGTCTGGTAACTGGTACAGTATGTACAATCTGTCTGGTAACTGGTACAGTATGTACAATCTGTCTGGTAACTGGTACAGTATGTACAATCTGTCTGTCAACTGGTACAGTTTGTACAATCTGTCTGGTAACTGGTACAGTATCTACAATCTGTCTGGTAACTGGTACAGTATGTACAATCTGTCTGTCAACTGGTACAGTTTGTACAAACTGTCTGGTAACTGGTACAGTATATACAATCTGTCTGGTAACTGGTACAGTATGTACAATCTGTCTGTCAACTGGTACAGTATGTACAATCTGTCTGTCAACTGGTACAGTTTGTACAATCTGTCTGGTAACTGGTACAGTATGTACAATCTGTCTGTCAACTGGTACAGTATGTACAATCTGTCTGGTAACTGGTACAGTATGTACAATCTGTCTGGTAACTGGTACAGTATGTACAATCTGTCTGGTAACTGGTACAGTATGTACAATCTGTCTGGTAACTGGTACAGTATGTACAATCTGTCTGTCAACTGGTACAGTATGTACAATCTGTCTGGTAACTGGTACAGTATGTACAATCTGTCTGGTAACTGGTACAGTATGTACAATCTGTCTGGTAACTGGTACAGTATGTACAATCTGTCTGGTAACTGGTACAGTATGTACAATCTGTCTGTCAACTGGTACAGTATGTACAATCTGTCTGTTAACTGGTACAGTATGTACAATCTGTCTGGTAACTGGTACAGTATGCACAATCTGTCTGTCAACTGGTACAGTTTGTACAATCTGTCTGGTAACTGGTACAGTATGTACAATCTGTCTGGTAACTGGTACAGTATGTACAATCTGTCTGTTAACTGGTACAGTTTGTACAATCTGTCTGGTAACTGGTACAGTATGTACAATCTGTCTTTCAACTGGTACAGTATGTACAATCTGTCTGTCAACTGGTACAGTATGTACAATCTGTCTGGTAACTGGTACAGTATGTACAATCTGTCTGTCAACTGGTACAGTATGTACAATCTGTCTGTTAACTGGTACAGTTTGTACAATCTGTCTGTTAACTGGTACAGTTTGTACAATCTGTCTGGTAACTGGTACAGTATGTACAATCTGTCTGTTAACTGGTACAGTTTGTACAATCTGTCTGTTAACTGGTACAGTTTGTACAATCTGTCTGGTAACTGGTACAGTATGTACAATCTGTCTGGTAACTGGTACAGTATGTACAATCTGTCTGGTAACTGGTACAGTATGTACAATCTGTCTGTCAACTGGTACAGTATGTACAATCTGTCTGTCAACTGGTACAGTATGTACAATCTGTCTGGTAACTGGTACAGTATGTACAATCTGTCTGGTAACTGGTACAGTATGTACAATCTGTCTGTCAACTGGTACAGTATGTACAATCTGTCTGTCAACTGGTACATTATGTACAATCTGTCTGGTAACTGGTACAGTATGTACAATCTGTCTGTTAATTGGTACAGTATGTACAATCTGTCTGGTAACTGGTACAGTATGTACAATCTGTCTGTTAACTGGTACAGTTTGTACAATCTGTCTGTTAACTGGTACAGTATGCACAATCTGTCTGGTAACTGGTACAGTATGTACAATCTGTCTGGTAACTGGTACAGTATGTACAATCTGTCTGTCAACTGGTACAGTATGTACAATCTGTCTGTCAACTGGTACAGTATGTACAATCTGTCTGGTAACTGGTACAGTATGTACAATCTGACTGTTTCTGTTGTCTTCAACCACATGATGTAATTCAACAACAAACTACTGAACCAAAGTCAAATCCGTAACATTTCAATGTGATAGAGTATAGTAGTCTTTCCAGGAAGAGTTTAACCGCCGAGTTTAAAACGACACAAAGTGCCTCTTTTTTTCCTCACTTTGCCTCGTCTTCTGTTGTTTGCTACGATAATAAAAAGAAATCTAAGATAATTTCAAAAAAATCTAAACAGAAAAATAAAACTTAATTTAATAAACTTATAAACCTCTTGACTAAATTAGTCTAATTATCATACAAAGCATTATTTCAGTCAAAACAATAATCTGCAGTGTTAAAAAAAAAAAAAAAAAACATTTGTCTTTATCCTACACATCTGTAGTCATCATCATCATCATCATCATCATCATCATCATCATCATCAAAACAAACAGCAAAAAGGCAAAACGGGCTGAAATTAGTTGGCTGCTCCGCTCCCTCCGCTGCCCTCCAGAATCCAAACGTAAACATTTGATGCCATTGTGGAACACGAGAGGAATGTTCTAGAACATCAGAGGGGATCAAGGGAGGAAAAAAAAAAACAAAAAAAAAAAGTATAAATTGTTTTGAGATGAGATCAGATTGCAAAATGGCCACTTGTCCATAGAGAGGAATTACATTCATCTGACGAGGATCCCACCGCTGCCACCAGTACTCAGTCAGTCGAACCAGAGGGGGAAGGGCCAACTTAGAGGGGGGAGGGGCGTACAGTCAGTCAACCCAGAGGGGGTGGACCTCCAGGCAGAGGGGGAGGGGCCAACTTAGAGGGGGGAGGGGCATACAGTCAGTCAACCCAGAGGGGGTGGACCTCCAGGCAGATGGGGAGGGGCCTACAGTCAATCAACCCATAGGGGGAGGGATCTACAATAGAGGGGGAGGGGCCTACAGTAAGTCACACTACGGTGAATGCAGCTGGACAGAGACAGGCTGGCTCACGAGTTCTCCTTTAAGGAGGGGATAGGCGTTTTAGGGTTGCCTCCCTCTTCCTTGTGTAGTGCTTTACTTTTGACCAGGGCCCTATATAGGGAACAGGGTGCCATTTGGAACAAGTAAAAAGTCCAACCTTTCCTCCATCCCCCTACTCCCCCTTGAACCCCCCTGAGGAACACTTTATGCCAGGTAGGTGAAGTCAGAGGTCAGGCTTGGTTGGGCAGAGCTGAGTCAGGGCACTGCCAGGTTCACTCAAAGAGCCGTTGGTAGATTGGTTGGGTGGTTGAAGATGAACCAGCGAGCTCATTGGATCCTGGGTGTTAGCATTAAGGTGCTGGTTGGCTTCACGCTCCACCAGGGTCAGCAGTATTTCTGTAAACAGATGAAAACAAAAGAGAGAGAGAGAGAGAGAGAGAGAGAGAGAGCTGTTTCAGATACAGATACACATTTAACATACAGTACCAGTCAAATAGTTTTGACACCTACTCACATTCAAGAGTTTTTCTTTATTTTTACTATTATCTACATTGTAAACTCAGCAAAAAAAAAGAAACACCCCTTTTCAGGACCCTGTCTTTCAAAGATAATTAGTAAAAATCCAAAATAACTTCAAAGATCTTCATTGTAAAGGGTTTAAACATGGTCGCCCAACAATTAATGAACATGCACCTGTGGAACGGCAGTTAAGGCACTAACAGCTTACAGACGGTAGGCAATTAAGGTCACAGTTATGAAAACTTAGGACACTAAAGAGGCCTTTCTACCGACTCTATTAAACACCAAAAGAAAGATGCCCAGGGTCCCTGCTCATCTGCGCGAACGTGCCTTTGGCATGCTACAAGGAGGCATAAGGACTGCAATGTCCGTACTGTGAGACGCCTAAGACAGCGCTACAGGGAGACAAGACGGACAGCTGATCGTCCTCGCAGTGGCAGAACACGTGTAACAACACCTGCACAGGATCAGTACATCCGAACATCACACCTGTGGGACAGGTACAGGATGGCAACAACAACTGCCCAAGTTACACCAGGAACGCACAATCCCTCCCATCAGTGCTCAGACTGTCCGCAATAGGATGAGAGAAAGTGGACTGAATACTTGTAGGCCTGTTGTAAGGCAGGTCCTCACCAGACATCACCGGCAACAACGTCGCCTATGGGCACAAACCCACCGTCGCTGGACCAGACAGGACTGGCAAAAAGTGCTCTTCACTGACCAGTCGCGGTTTTGTCTCACCAGGGGGTGATGGTCAGATTCACGCTTATTGTCGAAGGAATGAGTGTTAGACCGAGGCCTGTACTCTGGAGAGGGATTGATTTGGAGGTGGAGGGTCCGTCATGGTCTGGGGCGGTGTGTCACAGCATCATCGGACTGAGCTTGTTGTCATTGCAGGCAATCCCAACACTGCGTTACAGTGAAGACAACCTCCTCCCTCATGTGGTGCCTTTCCAGCAGGCTCATCCTGACAAGACCCTCCCTCATGTGGTGCCTTTCCAGCAGGCTCATCCTGACATTTACACTCCCTCATGTGGTGCCTTTCCAGCAGGCTCATCCTGACATTTACCCTCCCTCATGTGGTGCCTTTCCAGCAGGCTCATCCTGACATTTACACTCCCTCATGTGGTGCCTTTCCAGCAGGCTCATCCTGACATTTACCCTCCCTCATGTGGTGCCTTTCCAGCAGGCTCATCCTGACATTTACACTCCCTCATGTGGTGCCTTTCCAGCAGGCTCATCCTGACATTACACTCCCTCATGTGGTGCCTTTCCAGCAGGCTCATCCTGACATGACCCTCCCTCATGTGGTGCCTTTCCAGCAGGCTCATCCTGACATTTACCCTCCCTCATGTGGTGCCTTTCCAGCAGGTTCATCCTGACATTTACACTCCCTCATGTGGTGCCTTTCCAGCAGGTTCATCCTGACATGACCCTCCCTCATGTGGTGCCTTTCCAGCAGGCTCATCCTGACATTACCCTCCCTCATGTGGTGCCTTTCCAGCAGGCTCATCCTGACATGACCCTCCCTCATGTGGTGCCTTTCCAGCAGGCTCATCCTGACATGACCCTCCCTCATGTGGTGCCTTTCCAGCAGGCTCATCCTGACATTACCCTCCCTCATGTGGTGCCTTTCCAGCAGGCTCATCCTGACATGACCCTCCCTCATGTGGTGCCTTTCCAGCAGGCTCATCCTGACAAGACCCTCCCTCATGTGGTGCCTTTCCAGCAGGCTCATCCTGACATTACACTCCCCCAGAAATGTCCGGGAACTTGCAGGTGCCTTGGTGGAAGAGTGGGGTAACATCTCACAGCAAGAACTGTTAGGCCATGGTCGGCGGAGAGGGTGGATTATCCCAGGACGCGAAGGGGAGGAAATAGGACATTTATGGAGTGGGGTCCACGTCCCGAGCCAGAACCGCCACCATGGACAGACGCCCACCCGGACCCTCCCTAGGCTCTTGAGGTGCGTCCGGGAGTCCGCACCTTAGGGGGGGGGGGGACAAAATTGTATTTTGTGTTTTTGGTATATGTTTGGGTAGGCCAGGGTGTGACATGGGTTTATATGTTGGGTTTCGTATTGGGGTTTGTATTAATTGGGATTGTGTATGATTATGGGTGTGTCTAGTTAGGCTTGGCTGCCTGAAGCGATTCTCAATTGGAGTCAGCTGATTCTCGTTGTCTCGGATTGGGAACCGTATTTAGGCAGCCTGAGTGCGCGTTGTATTTCGTGGGTTTGTTCCTGTCTCTGTGTTGTAGTCACCAGATAGGCTGTAATTAGTTTCTCGTTTCGTTTGTTGTTTTCTTATATCAGTTATTTCATGTACCGTTTTCTTTCATTAAAGTCATGAGTAACCTACACGCTGCATTTCGGTCGGACTCTCTTCTTACAACAAACGAACGTCGTTACACAGTAGTCTAGTGTGAGGGGTTATGTCAGTAGTCTAGTGTGAGGGGTTATGTCAGTAGTCTAGTGTGAGGGGTTATGACAGTAGTCTAGGGGTTATGACAGTAGTCTAGTGTGAGGGGTTATGTCAGTAGTCTAGTGTGAGGGGTTATAACAGTAGTCTAGTGTGAGGGGTTATAACAGTAGTCTAGTGTGAGGGGTTATGTCAGTAGTCTAGTGTGAGGGGTTATGTCAGTAGTCTAGGGGTTATGTCAGTAGTCTAGTGTGAGGGGTTATGTCAGTAGTCTAGGGGTTATGTCAGTAGTCTAGTGTGAGGGGTTATGTCAGTAGTCTAGGGGTTATGTCAGTAGTCTAGGGGTTATGTCAGTAGTCTAGTGTGAGGGGTTATGTCAGTAGTCTAGTGTGAGGGGTTATAACAGTAGTCTAGGGGTTATGACAGTAGTCTAGGGGTTATGACAGTAGTCTAGGGGTTATGACAGTAGTCTAGTGTGAGGGTTATAGTAGTCTAGTGTGAGGGGTTAAGTCTAGTGTGAGGGTTATGTCAGTAGTCTAGTGTGAGGGGTTATGACAGTAGTCTAGTGTGAGGGGTTATGTCAGTAGTCTAGTGTTATGACAGTAGTCTAGTGTGAGGGGTTATAACAGTAGTCTAGTGTGAGGGGTTATGTCAGTAGTCTAGGGGTTATGTCAGTAGTCTAGGGGTTATGTCAGTAGTCTAGGGGTTATGTCAGTAGTCTAGGGGTTATGTCAGTAGTCTAGTGTGAGGGGTTATGTCAGTAGTCTAGTGTGAGGGTTATAACAGTAGTCTAGTGTGAAGGGTTATAACAGTAGTCTAGGGGTTATGTCAGTAGTCTAGGGGTTATGACAGTAGTCTAGTGTGAGGGGTTATGTCAGTAGTCTAGTGTGAGGGGTTATGTCAGTAGTCTAGTGTGAGGGGTTATAACAGTAGTCTAGTGTGAGGGGTTATAACAGTAGTCTAGTGTGAGGGGTTATGTCAGTAGTCTAGTGTGAGGGGTTATGACAGTAGTCTAGGGGTTATGTCAGTAGTCTAGTGTGAGGGGTTATGTCAGTAGTCTAGTGTGAGGGGTTATGACAGTAGTCTAGGGGTTATGACAGTAGTCTAGGGGTTATGACAGTAGTCTAGTGTGAGGGGTTATAACAATAGTCTAGTGTGAGGGGTTATAACAGTAGTCTAGTGTGAGGGGTTATGTCAGTAGTCTAGGGGTTATGACAGTAGTCTAGTGTGAGGGGTTATGACAGTAGTCTAGTGTGAGGGGTTATGTCAGTAGTCTAGTGTGGGGTTATGACAGTAGTCTAGTGTGAGGGGTTATGTCAGTAGTCTAGGGGTTATGTCAGTAGTCTAGGGGTTATGACAGTAGTCTAGTGTGAGGGGTTATGTCAGTAGTCTAGTGTGAGGGGTTATAACAGTAGTCTGAGGGGTTATGACAGTAGTCTAGTGTGGGGTTATGACAGTAGTCTAGGGGTTATGACAGTAGTCTAGTGTGAGGGGTTATGACAGTAGTCTAGTGTGAGGGGTTATAACAGTAGTCTAGTGTGAGGGGTTATGTCAGTAGTCTAGGGGTTATGTCAGTAGTCTAGGGGTTATGTCAGTAGTCTAGGGGTAGGGGTTATGTCAGTAGTCTAGGGGTTATGTCAGTAGTCTAGTGTGAGGGGTTATGTCAGTAGTCTAGTGTGAGGGGTTATAACAGTAGTCTAGTGTGAAGGGTTATAACAGTAGTCTAGGGGTTATGTCAGTAGTCTGAGGGGTTATGACAGTAGTCTAGTGTGAGGGGTTATGTCAGTAGTCTAGTGTGAGGGGTTATGTCAGTAGTCTAGTGTGAGGGGTTATGACAGTAGTCTAGTGGGAGGGGTTATAACAGTAGTCTAGTGTGAGGGGTTATGTCAGTAGTCTAGTGTGAGGGGTTATGACAGTAGTCTAGGGGTTATGTCAGTAGTCTAGTGTGAGGGGTTATGTCAGTAGTCTAGTGTGAGGGGTTATGACAGTAGTCTAGGGGTTATGACAGTAGTCTAGTGTGAGGGGTTATATCAGTAGTCTAGTGTGAGGGGTTATGACAGTAGTCTAGTGTGAGGGGTTATGTCAGTAGTCTAGTGTGAGGGGTTATAACAGTAGTCTAGTGTGAGGGGTTATGACAGTAGTCTAGTGTGAGGGGTTATAACAGTAGTCTAGTGTGAGGGGTTATAACAGTAGTCTAGTGTGAGGGGTTATGTCAGTAGTCTAGTGTGAGGGGTTATGTCAGTAGTCTAGTGTGAGGGGTTATAACAGTAGTCTAGTGTGAGGGGTTATATCAGTAGTCTAGTGTGAGGGGTTATAACAGTAGTCTAGTGTGAGGGGTTATAACAGTAGTCTAGTGTGAGGGGTTATGACAGTAGTCTAGTGTGAGGGGTTATGACAGTAGTCTAGGGGTTATGACAGTAGTCTAGGGGTTATGTCAGTAGTCTAGTGTGAGGGGTTATGTCAGTAGTCTAGTGTGAGGGGTTATGACAGTAGTCTAGTGTGAGGGGTTATAACAGTAGTCTAGTGTGAGGGGTTATGACAGTAGTCTAGTGTGAGGGGTTATAACAGTAGTCTAGTGTGAGGGGTTATATCAGTAGTCTAGTGTGGGGTTATGTCAGTAGTCTAGGGGTTATGACAGTAGTCTAGTGTGAGGGTTATGTCAGTAGTCTAGGGGTTATATCAGTAGTCTAGGGGTTATGACAGTAGTCTAGGGGTTATGTCAGTAGTCTAGGGGTTATGTCAGTAGTCTAGTGTGAGGGGTTATGACAGTAGTCTAGTGTGAGGGGTTATAACAGTAGTCTAGTGTGAGGGGTTATAACAGTAGTCTAGGGTTATGTCAGTAGTCTAGTGTGAGGGGTTATATCAGTAGTCTAGTGTGAGGGGTTATGACAGTAGTCTAGTGTGAGGGGTTATAACAGTAGTCTAGGGGTTATGTCAGTAGTCTAGTGTGAGGGGTTATGACAGTAGTCTAGTGTGAGGGTTATGACAGTAGTCTAGTGTGAGGGGTTATAACAGTAGTCTAGGGGTTATGTCAGTAGTCTAGTGTGAGGGGTTATATCAGTAGTCTAGTGTGAGGGGTTATATCAGTAGTCTAGGGGTTATGTCAGTAGTCTAGTGTGAGGGGTTATAACAGTAGTCTAGGGGTTATATCAGTAGTCTAGTGTGAGGGGTTATATCAGTAGTCTAGGGGTTATAACAGTAGTCTAGTGTGAGGGGTTATAACAGTAGTCTAGGGGTTATGTCAGTAGTCTAGTGTGAGGGGTTATATCAGTAGTCTAGTGTGAGGGGTTATAACAGTAGTCTAGGGGTTATGTCAGTAGTCTAGTGTGAGGGGTTATATCAGTAGTCTAGTGTGAGGGGTTATAACAGTAGTCTAGTGTGAGGGGTTATAACAGTAGTCTAGTGTGAGGGGTTATAACAGTAGTCTAGGGGTTATGTCAGTAGTCTAGTGTGAGGGGTTATAACAGTAGTCTAGTGTGAGGGGTTATAACAGTAGTCTAGTGGGGTTATGTCAGTAGTCTAGTGTGAGGGGTTATGACAGTAGTCTAGTGTGAGGGGTTATGTCAGTAGTCTAGGGGTTATGTCAGTAGTCTAGTGTGAGGGGTTATGACAGTAGTCTAGTGTGAGGGGTTATGTCAGTAGTCTAGTGTGAGGGGTTATGTCAGTAGTCTAGTGGGGTTATATCAGTAGTCTAGTGTGAGGGGTTATAACAGTAGTCTAGTGTGAGGGGTTATGACAGTAGTCTAGTGTGAGGGGTTATATCAGTAGTCTAGTGTGAGGGGTTATAACAGTAGTCTAGTGTGAGGGGTTATAACAGTAGTCTAGGGGTTATGTCAGTAGTCTAGTGTGAGGGGTTATGACAGTAGTCTAGTGTGAGGGGTTATAACAGTAGTCTAGTGTGAGGGGTTATAACAGTAGTCTAGTGTGAGGGGTTATAACAGTAGTCTAGTGTGAGGGGTTATGTCAGTAGTCTAGTGTGAGGGGTTATAACAGTAGTCTAGTGTGAGGGGTTATAACAGTAGTCTAGTGTGAGGGGTTATAACAGTAGTCTAGTGTGAGGGGTTATAACAGTAGTCTAGTGTGAGGGGTTATAACAGTAGTCTAGGGGTTATGACAGTAGTCTAGTGTGAGGAGTTGTCAGTAGTCTAGTGGGAGGGGTTATATCAGTAGTCTAGTGTGAGGGGTTATAACAGTAGTCTAGGGGTTATGTCAGTAGTCTAGTGTGAGGGGTTATGACAGTAGTCTAGTGTGAGGGGTTATAACAGTAGTCTAGGGGTTATGTCAGTAGTCTAGTGTGAGGGGTTATGACAGTAGTCTAGTGTGAGGGGTTATAACAGTAGTCTAGGGGTTATGTCAGTAGTCTAGTGTGAGGGGTTATGACAGTAGTCTAGTGTGAGGGGTTATAACAGTAGTCTAGTGTGAGGGGTTATAACAGTA
Organism: Oncorhynchus keta; assembly: GCF_023373465.1. Classification (NCBI taxonomy): domain Eukaryota; kingdom Metazoa; phylum Chordata; class Actinopteri; order Salmoniformes; family Salmonidae; genus Oncorhynchus; species Oncorhynchus keta. The sequence continues at coordinate 6,195,202 of NC_068424.1, read as the reverse complement.
GTCTAGTGTGAGGGGTTATAACAGTAGTCTAGTGTGAGGGGTTATAACAGTAGTCTAGTGTGAGGGGTTATGTCAGTAGTCTAGTGTGAGGGGTTATAACAGTAGTCTAGTGTGAGGGGTTATAACAGTAGTCTAGTGTGAGGGGTTATAACAGTAGGTTATAACAGTAGTCTAGTGGGAGGGGTTATATCAGTAGTTTGGTGGGAGGGGTTATATCAGTAGTCTAGTTGGAGGGGTTATATCAGTAGTCTAGTGTGAGGGGTTATAACAGTAGTCTAGTGTGAGGGGTTATATCAGTAGTCTAGTGTGAGGGGTTATAACAGTAGTCTAGTGTGAGGGGTTATAACAGTAGTCTAGTGTGAGGGGTTATAACAGTAGTCTAGTGTGAGGGGTTATAACAGTATTCTAGTGTGAGGGGTTATAACAGTATTCTAGTGTGAGGGGTTATAACAGTAGTCTAGTGTGAGGGGTTATAACAGTATTCTAGTGTGAGGGGTTATGACGGTAGTCTAGTGTGAGGGGTTATAACAGTATTCTAGTGCGAGGGGTTATGACGGTAGTCTAGTGTGAGGGGTTATAACATATTCTAGTAAGAGGGGTTATAACAGTAGTCTAGTGTGAGGGGTTATGACGGTAGTCTAGTGTGAGGGGTTATAACATATTCTAGTATGAGGGGTTATAACAGTAGTCTAGTGTGAGGGGTTATAACAGTAGTCTAGTGTGAGGGGTTATAACAGTAGTCTAGTGTGAGGGGTTATAACAGTAGTCTAGTGTGAGGGGTTATAACAGTAGTCTAGTGTGAGGGGTTATATCAGTAGTCTAGTGTGAGGGGTTATAACAGTAGTCTAGTAACAGTGAGTGTGGGTTATAACAGTAGTCTAGTGTGAGGGTTATAACAGTATTCTAGTGTGAGGGGTTATAACAGTATTCTAGTGTGAGGGGTTATAACAGTAGTCTAGTGTGAGGGGTTATAACAGTAGTCTAGTGTGAGGGGTTATAACAGTAGTCTAGTGTGAGGGGTTATAACAGTATTCTAGTGTGAGGGGTTATAACAGTAGTCTAGTGTGAGGGGTTATGACAGTAGTCTAGTGTGAGGGGTTATAACAGTAGTCTAGTGTGAGGGGTTATAACAGTAGTCTAGTGTGAGGGGTTATAACAGTAGTCTAGTGTGAGGGGTTATAACAGTAGTCTAGTGTGAGGGGTTATAACAGTAGTCTAGTGTGAGGGGTTATAACAGTAGTCTAGTGTGAGGGGTTATGTCAGTAGTCTAGTGTGAGGGGTTATGTCAGTAGTCTAGTGTGAGGGGTTATGTCAGTAGTCTAGTGTGAGGGGTTATAACAGTAGTCTAGTGTGAGGGGTTATAACAGTAGTCTAGTGTGAGGGGTTATAACAGTAGTCTAGTGTGAGGGGTTATAACAGTAGTCTAGTGTGAGGGGTTATAACAGTAGTCTAGTGTGAGGGGTTATAACAGTAGTCTAGTGTGAGGGGTTATAACAGTAGTCTAGTGTGAGGGGTTATAACAGTAGTCTAGTGTGAGGGGTTATAACAGTAGTCTAGTGTGAGGGGTTATAACAGTAGTCTAGTGTGAGGGGTTATAACAGTATTCTAGTGTGAGGGGTTATAACAGTAGTCTAGTGTGAGGGGTTATAACAGTAGTCTAGTGTGAGGGGTTATAACAGTAGTCTAGTGTGAGGGGTTATAACAGTAGTAAATAACAGATTATATTGTGAAAACACCCTTAAATAACAGATTATATAAAGAACAAACTGACAAGGGAGTGAGTACAACTAATCCCCTCTAATGGTCAACGGTTTGAATAATTGACATGGTTTAAGTGCCAGTGTAATTTCGATAGTGTGGGAATAAATCAAGTGACATGTGCAGCAGTAACTTTAAACGTATAGCCACTGGCTGAAGTGCTCACGAGACAAACTGCTGCTGATTGGTTAAATATTTATACTAGTTCATTAGGTTTAAAAGCAACAACATTACACACCACCTCTTCACTAGAACGACAAGGAAAAATAGACAGAATGAGAAAAGAGAAATTAAACAACCACAACCATATTGACATCATGCAACAAATGTTGTTGTTGATGACCAGTAGTGAAATGCTGACAGTGCATGGCATGAATGTTGTTCACCAGTAGTGAAATGCTGACGGTGCATGGCATGAATGTTGTTCACCAGTAGTGAAATGCTGACGGTGCATGGCATGAATGTTGTTCACCAGTAGTGAAATGCTGACGGTGCATGGCATGAATGTTGTTCACCAGTAGTGAAATGCTGACGGTGCATGGCATGAATGTTGTTCACCAGTAGTGAAATGCTGACGGTGCATGGCATTTACCCCGACAACATCCACTTACTGTTTGTCTGAGTACACTGGTACAAGGACAGCTCTGTGTTCTAAAGGACAGCTCTGTGTTCTAAATACAGCCTGTGTTCTAAAGGACAGGTCTGTGTTCTAAATACAGCCTGTGTTCTAAAGGACAGCTCTGTTTTCTAAACACAGTCTGTGTTCTAAAGGACAGCTCTGTGTTCTAAAGAACAGCTCTGTGTTCTAAAGAACAGCTCTGTGTTCTAAAGGACAGCTCTGTGTTCTAAAGGACAGCTCTGTGTTCTAAAGGACAGCTCTGTGTTCTAAAGGACAGCTCTGTGTTCTAAAGGACAGCTCTGTGATCTAAAGGACAGCTCTGTGTTCTAAAGGACAGCTCTGTGTTCTAAAGGACAGCTCTGCGTTCTAAAGGACAGCTCTGTGTTCTAAAGGACAGCTCTGTGTTCTAAAGGACAGCTCTGTGTTCTAAAGGACAGCTCTGTGTTCTAAAGGACAGCTCTGTGTTCTAAAGGACAGCTCTGTGTTCTAAAGGACAGCTCTGTGTTCTAAAGGACAGCTCTGTGTTCTAAAGGACAGATCTGTGTTCTAAAGGACAGCTCTGTGTTCTAAAGGACAGCTCTGTGTTCTAAAGGACAGCTCTGTGTTCTAAAGGACAGCTCTGTGGGGACTTCAAGTCCATCAGAGGGTTATTTTATTTAGCAGACTGTAAAGGTCTGGCCCGAGAGTCTCTTATCTCCCTGCTACACACACACACACACACACACACACACACACACACACACACACACACACACACACACACACACACACACACACACACACACACACACACACACACACACACACACACACACACACACACACACACACACACACACACACACACACACACACGAAAACAACTGTGAAAATAAAGGAAACACCAACATCGTGTCTTTAATCGGCTTCCAGAACAGCTTCAATGCGCCTTGGCATAGATTCTATTGGAGGGATGTGACACCATTCTTCGACGAGACATTCTATAATTTAGAGTTTTGTTGATTGTGGTGGAAAACACCGTCTCAGGATTCGCTACAGAATCTCGGAAGTTTACATACACTTAGGTTGGTTAGTCATTAATACTCGTTTTCGAACCACTCCACACATTTCTGGTTAGCAAACTATAGTTTTGGCAAGTCGGTTAGGACATCTACTTTCTGCTTGACACAAGTAAACTTTCCATTAATTGTTTACAGACAGATTATTTCACTTTTAATTCACTGTATCATTCTTCCAGTGGGTCAGAAGTTTACATACACTAAGTTGACTGTGCCTTTTAAACAGCTTGGAAAATTCCAGAAAATGATGTCATGGCTTTAGAAGCTTCTTTAGAAGCTAACTGACATCATGTGAGTCAATTGGAGGTGTACCTGTGGATGTATTTCAAGGCCTACCTTCAAACTCAGTGCCTCTTTGCTTGACATCATGGGGACATCAAAACAAATCAGCCAAGACCTCAGAAAAAAAATCACAAGTCTGGTTCATCCTTGGGAGCAATTTCCAAATGTCTGAAGGTACCACGTTCATCTGTACAAACAATAGTACGCAAGTATAAACACCATGGGTCCACGCAGCCGTCATACCGCTCAGGGAGGAGACTCGCTCTGTCTCCGAGAGATGAACGTACTTTGGTGCGAAAAGTGCAAATCAATCCCAGAACAACAGCAAAGGACCTTGTGAAGATGCTGGAGGAAACAGGTACAAAAGTATCTATATCCACAGTCAAATGAGTCCTTTATCGACATAACCTGAAAGGCCGCTCAACAAGGAAGAAGCCACTGTTCCAAAACCCCCATAAAAAAACAGACTATGGTTTGCAACTGCACATGGGGACAAAGATCATACTTTTTGGAGAAATGTCCTCTAGTCTGATGAAACAAAAATAGAACTGTTTGCCAATAATGACCATTGTTATGTTTGGAGGAAAAGGGGGAGGCTTGCAAGCCGAAGAACACCATGACAACCGTGAAGCACGGGGGTGGCAGCATCATGTTGTGGGGGTGATTTGCAGTAGGAGGGACTGGTGCACCTCACAAAATAGATGGCTTCATGAGGGATGAAAATTATGTGGATATATTGAAGCAACGTCTCAAGACATCAGTCAGGAAGTTAAAGCTTGGTCGCAAATGGGTCTTCCAAACGGACAATGACCCCAAGCATACTTCCAAAGTTGTGGGAAAATGACAACAGAGTTAATGTATTGGATTGGCCATCACAAAGCCCTGACCTCAATCCAATAGAAAATATGTAAATTGTAAATGAGAACTTGTTCTCAACTTGCCTACCTGGTTAAATAAAGGTGAAATAAATAAAAAACTGAAAAAGCGTGTGCGAGCAAGGAGGCCTACAAACCTGACTCAGTTACACCAGCTCTGTCAGGAGGCCTACAAACCTGACTCAGTTACACCAGCTCTGTCACGAGGCCTACAAACCTGACTCAGTTACACCAGCTCTGTCAGGAGGCCTACAAACCTGACTCAGTTACACCAGCTCTGTCACGAGGCCTAGGCCTACAAACCTGACTCAGTTACACCAGCTCTGTCAGGAGGCCTACAAACCTGACTCAGTTACACCAGCTCTGTCAGCTCTGAGGCCTACAAACCTGACTCAGTTACACCAGCTCTGTCAGGAGGCCTACAAACCTGACTCAGTTACACCAGCTCTGTCAGGAGGCCTACAAACCTGACTCAGTTACACCAGCTCTGTCAGGAGGCCTACAAACCTGACTCAGTTACACCAGCTCTGTCAGGAGGCCTACAAACCTGACTCAGTTACATCAGCTCTGTCAGGCCTACAAACCTGACTCAGTTACACCAGCTCTGTGAGGCCAAAATTCACCCAGCTCTGTCAGGACTACACCAGCTCTGTCAGGAGGCCTACAAACCTGACTCAGTTTCAGCTCTGTGTGGGAAGCTTGTGGAAGGCTACCAGACACGTTTGACCCAAGTTAAACAATGTAAAGGCAATGCTACCAAATACTAATTGAGTGTATGTAAACTTCTGACCCACTGGGAATGTGATGAAAGAAATAAAAGCTGAAATAAATAATTCTCTCTACTATTATTCTGACATTTCACATTCTTAAAATAAAGTGGTGATCCTAATTGACCTTAGACAGGGAATTGTTACTAGGATTAAATATATTTGGCTAAAGTGTAGGTAAACGTCTGAGTTCAACTGTACCTGCTTTCAATATACATCGTGTCCCTTACTTACTCAAGTGTATCCTTTATTTTGGCAGCTACCTGCACGTACTAATCTGTCTGGTCTTAAAACTAAGTGCACACTACTAATTACGATATAGCATTATCTAACGTATCAGCCCAGGTCAAGCCCCATAACTAGCGAGCAGTACTACATCATACAGCTCTCATTAGACTAAATTATTCACTAGATGAGTCGTAGGGGAGAAGGGGCCCAACGAAGGGTTTGCACCCAATACGCAGACACTGGGGTGAAGTAAAGAAACGCAAAGCTTTTATCCCATACGGGGACCCGATACGACGGTTAACTGCTACAGAACCCCTACGGGCTTCATTCTGTGTGTGTTTCAGAGTGCTTCTGAGAAAGTCGTGAGTTGGACTTGTTCTGTAGCGCCACTGATTTACAACCAGCTAATAAGACCGAGGTTTATCACCACTATGAAATAACACAGTGGTCTGCTCGGGGGGTCACGGAGATGACCTGACCCCTCATTAGACCCCTAACACAGTGGTCTGCTCGGGGGTCATGGAGATGACCTGACCCCTAACACAGTGGTCTGCTCGGGGGTCAGGGAGATGACCTGACCCCTCATTAGACCCCTAACACAGTGGTCTGCTCGGGGGTCACGGAGATGACCTGACCCCTCATTAGACCCCTAACACAGTGGTCTGCTCGGGGGTCATGGAGATGACCTGACCCCTAACACAGTGGTCTGCTCGGGGGTCAGGGAGATGACCTGACCCCTAACACAGTGGTCTGCTCGGGGGTCAGGGAGATGACCTGACCCCTAACACAGTGGTCTGCTCGGGGGTCACGGAGATGACCTGACCCCTCATTAGACCCCTAACACAGTGGTCTGCTCGGGGGTCATGGAGATGACCTGACCCCTAACACAGTGGTCTGCTCAGGGGTCATGGAGATGACCTAACCCCTAACACAGTGGTCTGCTCGGGGGTCATGGAGTTGACCTGACCCCTAACACAGTGGTCTGCTCGGGGGTCATGGAGTTGACCTGACCCCTAACACAGTGGTCTGCTCGGGGGTCAGGGAGATGACCTGACCCCTAACACAGTGGTCTGCTCGGGGGTCATGGAGATGACCTGACCCCTAACACAGTGGTCTGCTCAGGGGTCATGGAGATGACCTAACCCCTAACACAGTGGTCTGCTCGGGGGTCATGGAGTTGACCTGACCCCTAACACAGTGGTCTGCTCGGGGGTCACGGAGATGACCTGACCCCTCATTAGACCACTAACACAGTGGTCTGCTCGGGGGTCAGGGTGATGACCTGACCCCTAACACAGTGGTCTGCTCGGGGGTCATGGAGTTGACCTGACCCCTAACACAGTGGTCTGCTCGGGGGTCAGGGAGATGACCTGACCCCTAACACAGTGGTCTGCTCGGGGGTCAGGGAGATGACCTGACCCCTAACACAGTGGTCTGCTCAGGGGTCATGGAGATGACCTGACCCCTCATTAGACCCCTAACACAGTGGTCTGCTCGGGGGTCATGGAGATGACCTGACCCCTAACACAGTGGTCTGCTCAGGGGTCATGGAGATGACCTAACCCCTAACACAGTGGTCTGCTCGGGGGTCAGGGAGATGACCTGACCCCTAACACAGTGGTCTGCTCGGGGGTCAGGGAGATGACCTGACCCCTAACACAGTGGTCTGCTCGGGGGTCAGGGAGATGACCTGACCCCTAACACAGTGGTCTGCTCGGGGGTCAGGGAGATGACCTGACCCCTAACACAGTGGTCTGCTCGGGGGTCAGGGAGATGACCTGACCCCTAACACAGTGGTCTGCTCGGGGGTCAGGGAGATGACCTGACCCCTAACACAGTGGTCTGCTCAGGGGTCATGGAGATGACCTGACCCCTCATTAGACCCCTAACACAGTGGTCTGCTCGGGGGTCATGGAGATGACCTGACCCCTAACACAGTGGTCTGCTCAGGGGTCATGGAGATGACCTAACCCCTAACACAGTGGTCTGCTCGGGGGTCAGGGAGATGACCTGACCCCTAACACAGTGGTCTGCTCGGGGGTCAGGGAGATGACCTGACCCCTAACACAGTGGTCTGCTCGGGGGTCAGGGAGATGACCTGACCCCTAACACAGTGGTCTGCTCGGGGGTCAGGGAGATGACCTGACCCCTAACACAGTGGTCTGCTCAGGGGTCATGGAGATGACCTGACCCCTAACACAGTGGTCTGCTCAGGGGTCATGGAGATGACCTGACCCCTCATTAGACACATTATACTGTCTATATGAGAATATATATACAGATATCACTACTGTAGAGTCCTATAGGAGATACAAACCATGTGTTCAGTACCAGTCAAAAGGACACAGTTACTCATTCAAGGTTTCTTTTTTTCGTCTTCTTTTTACTATTTTCTACATTGTATAATAATAGTGAAGATGTCAAAACTATGAAATAACACATATGGAATCATGTATTAACCAAAACAGTGATAAACAAAATCAAAGTATATTTTCTATTTTAGATTCTTCAAAGTAGCCACCCTTTGTCTTGATGACCAGCTGTGAACATCTAGTACTCGGTCAGAACCCTGTTTCGCCTCCAGAACGGCCTGAATTATTCGGGACATTCAACAAGTTGTCGGAAAACGTTCCACAGAGATGTTGGTCCATGCTGACGGAAAGGCATCCCACAGTTTCTGCTGATTGGACGGCGATACATCATGCTGCTAACAGCCCGTTGCCTATCATCTCATTATGCTCTATAGGCTTGAAGTCTGGGGACTGACCAGGACACTCAGGTAAACTGAACTCGCTGTCATGTTCCAGGCAATGTTTTTCCTTTTCCTCAATTATCCAGTGTTGGTGATCGCGTTCCGACTGGAGCAGCTTCTTCTTGTTTTTAGCTGATAAGGAGTGGAACCCCGGGGTGGTCGTCTGCTGCAATAGCCAATCAGTGACCTGAACCGACAAGTTGTGCGTTCCCCGAGACGTCGTTCTGCACACCACTGTTATTTATCTGTCTGTGACCCCTCTGTTTGCTTGCACGATTCTTGCCATTCTCCTTCGACCTTCGACCTTAAGACAATGTCGTGTGTGAAAATTCCAGGAGGCCGTTTCTGAGATAATGGAACCGGCACGCACCTGGCACCGACGATCGTACCGCAAGTCTCTTAGGTCACATGTTTACTCCATACTAACGTTCAATCGAACAGTAACTGAATGTCTCGATGCCTGTCTGCCTGCTTTATATAACAAGTTACGTGACTCACTGTCTGTACGAGCGATCCATTTTAGTAAACGGGGGGTGGTGTACCTAATAAACTGTCTGGTAAGTGTGCGTCTATGTAATTGCCCCGTTCCTCGTCCCAGGTTCACCATGTGCATACAAACACTATGTAAACGTAAGCATGCTTATGTTTCTCATATAGATAATGTATGTATTATGTCTAGTGTGTAACGTACAGCGTCTATTTTATATACACCAGTACCATGTGTTTAATACTATCTTTCCCCATGGGGACATTAAAGTTCATCCTGTCCTATCTGTCTGTTTTATGTATCTTACCTGTTCCTGTCCCATTGAGGTCATCCCAGGTGAGGTGAGGCCCACCTGTCCCTATGAACGGTTATAACTGTCTATGAATGACTTTGTCTGTGTATCTTACCTGTATCTTACCTGTTCCTGTCCCATTGAGGTCATCCCAGACGAGGTGAGGCTCACCTGACTTTATGTACGCTTATGAACGGTTATAACTGTCTATGAATGACTTTGTCTGTGTATCTTACCTGTTCCTGTCCCATTGAGGTCATTCCAGGCGAGGTGATCATCTGTCCGGCCATCTGACCCACGGGGGCCAGGCCGCTGGCGTTGGTAGCCATGGAGACGTTGAGGTTCATTCCGTTGCCGTTGTACATGGCCGCGCCCCCGTTGGTCTGCTGCTGCTGGGCGAACTGGGGCGGAGACTGCTGAGTACTGAACATACTGGAGGAAGGAGAGAGAGAGAGATAATGAGAGAGAGAGAGAGAGATAACGAGAGAGAGAGAAAATGAGAGAGAGAGAGAGAGAGATAACGAGAGAGAGAGAGAGATAACGAGAGAGAGAGATAACGAGAGAGAGAGAGAGAGAGAGAGACGAGAGAGAGAGAGAGATAACGAGAGAGAGAGATAACGAGAGAGAGAGAGAGAGAGAGAGAGAGAGAGAGAGAGAGAGAGATAAAGACCAAGAGGGAGAGAGAAGATAGAGAAAATGAGAGGTAGAGGTAGAGAGAGAGAGAGAGAGAGATAATGAGAGAGAGAGATAATGAGAGAGAGAGAGAGAGAGAGAGAGAGAGAGAGAAGAGAGAGAGAGAACGAGAGAGAGAGAGAGATAACGAGAGAGAGAGAGAGATAACGAGAGAGAGAGAGAGATAACGAGAGAGAGAGGGAGAGAGAAGAGAGAGAAAATGAGAGGTAGAGAGAGAGAGAGAGAGAGAGAGAGATAACGACCAAGAGAGAGAGAGAGAGAGATAAAGACCAAGAGAGAGAGAGAGAAAGAGAGAGACAGGGAGATAAAGACAGAGAGAGAAAGAGATAAAGACCTAGAGAGAGAGAGATAATATTTGTAGACAGATTGTTAACAACTACAGACAACTGAATGTCTGATAAGAAACATTGTAATAAAGAACGAGCTCTCTATGAGCCCTCTATGAGCCCTCTATGAACCCTCTATGAGCTCTCTATGAGCTCTCTATGAACCCTCTATGAACCCTCTATGAGCTCTCTATGAGCTCTCTATGAGCTCTCTATGAACCCTCTATGAGCTCTCTATGAGCCCTCTATGAGCTCTCTATGAGCTCTCTATGAACCCTCTATGAACCCTCTATGAGCTCTCTATGAACCCTCTATGAGCTCTCTATGAGCTCTCTATGAGCCCTCTATGAGCTCTCTATGAGCTCTCTATGAACCCTCTATGAGCTCTCTATGAACCCTCTATGAGCTCTCTATGAGCTCTCTATGAGCTCTCTATGAGCTCTCTATGAACCCTCTATGAGCTCTCTATGAACCCTCTATGAGCTCTCTATGAGCTCTCTATGAGCTCTCTATGAGCTCTCTATGAACCCTCTATGAGCTCTCTATGAGCCCTCTATGAGCTCTCTATGAGCTCTCTATGAACCCTCTATGAGCTCTCTCTTTGACCTCTGATTATTGGGACAGTTTTACTGTACAGGTTTTCATAGCCCAACCCTGTGGCCCCCCTCTTTCTCACTCACCTGTTTCCTCCCATGTTCCCCTGGGGCGGCCAACCGTTTAGGTCAGGCGACGCCTGGAAATTGGCGTTGCCCTGCTGCTGCATCATGGGGGATTGGGCGTGGGCCATCCTGGGGGACAACAGGGGACTCTGGGGCGTGGCCTGACCCCCAAACCCTCCGTCAGGCTGCTGGGACATACCTGGTAGGGTTAGAGGTCAGGGGTCAGTACTGGGGGAGTGGGGGGGTTAAAGGTCAAACAGGTCTGGTCTAGAATGCTCCTGGGTGATGTTTCCCTAGGTACAGATCTAGGATCAGCTTTCTGTTCCCCAATCCTAACCTTTACACAGTGTTTCCCAAACTCGGTCTCGGGGACCGCAAGGCGTGCACATTATCCCCCCCTAACAATACTAACACTACACAACTGATTCAAATAAAGCTTAAATAAATAACAAATAAAGCTTAATGATGAGTTGATTATTTTAAAATCAGCTGTGTAGATCTGTGTGGGGGGACGACGACACACGAAACTTGTACCCATTGGGAAAAATACTAAACTGACCCAAGGTCAGCGACTAAGGGCAACTTCACCCTGGCCTACACCATCTAAAAACATCGCTCTAACACTGAGGTATCCATACATTTTATAATAATAATAATAATAATAATTAAAAAATACATTTAAATGTAGGACTCTCTTTTTCAGTGAAAGACAGTTGCAAAGTGCTTCATATGTTATAACTGAAACGTCTTTCCAGACTGATTATATTAATGTGTGTGTCGGTCCCTGACCCAGTTCAAAGGTTAAAGGACAGTCAGCGACACAGGTACACCTGATGGAAACAGCCACAAACACACAGTATATACTCTCTCAGAACAGGAAAACAAACGACTGGCTGAAAACAAAAAGGATTCAGCCATATTCAGTTACCTCTCTGACAGAATACAAAAAATGTCCTCTCAATTGTTGACTCACTAAGAGTCCGCACGCACACACACACACACACACACACACACACACACACACACACACACACACACACACACACACACACACACACACACACACACACACACACACACACACACACACACACACACACACACACACACACACAAAAGGTTCAGAGGTCATCTGTTAGTGTTCAGGGAGTGTACAGGCATTCCAACGGTAGGGAGGACTACATGCATGTTAGTGGTCCTGTCCAAAATTCTACCCTAATCCTTACATAGTGCACTCCCCCCTTTGACCAGAGGGCTCTGTAGGGAATAGGGTGCCATTTTGGGGACGACGACGACACATATTTAGTGGACGGGGGAGAGAGAGAGAGGTGAGGGAGAGGGAGAGGGAGTGGAGGAATGCAAGGACGGGGGGAGAGAGAGGGAGCCGAGGATAGAGGGAGTGGAGGAATGCAAGGACGAGGGAGAGAGAGAGAGGTGAGGGAGAGGGAGAGGGATCAACCACACCACCCACCATCACACTACGTCACACAGAGCTATTTTCCAGATTAACCTGGGGTTACATACTACACTGGGAGACTAAAGGGGGATTAAAAGGAAGGCGCTGTGTTAAGAAGCAGTGCGGCTTGGTTGGGTGGTGTATCGGAGGACGCATGACTTTCAACCTTAGTCTCCCCCGAGCCCGTACGGGAGTTGTAGCGATGAGACAAGATTTTTTACTACTACAACAATTGGATACCACGAAAATTGGGTTGAAAAAGGGGTGAAATAAAAAATAAGTAAATAAAAAAACACACTGACTGAGCTGATTTATAAAGGAACGTTTTTACTTGTCTTTACGTACCTTAGTTGAACGCACTGACTGTAATCTTACTACATTTGCACACACTGTATATAGATTCTTTCTACTGTATTATTGACTGTATGTTTTGTTTACTCCATGTATAACTCTGTGTTGTTGTTTGTGTCTCACTGCTTTGCTTTATCTTGGCCAGGTCACAGTTGTAAATGAAAACTTGTTCTCAACTAGCCTACCTGGTTAAATAAAATAATAAAAAAAAAAATAAAAAAAATATATATATATATAATTGATAAGGGTGTCTGTCTGCTAAATGTACTTTGTATGGTACCATTTCCTGTCCATCTACTGCCCTCTAGTGGAACATATGTTTTATGGCCTAAATCAGGAGGACCAATCAGGATTGGCTATTAAATCAGGAGGACCAATCAGGGTTGGCTATTAAATCAGGAGGACCAATCAGGGTTGGCTATTAAATCAGGAGGACCAATCAGGGTTGGCTATAAAATCAGGAGGACCAATCAGGGTTGGCTATTAAATCAGGAGGACCAATCAGGGTTGGCTATTAAATCAGGAGGACCAATCAGGGTTGGCTATTAAATCAGGAGGACCAATCAGGGTTGGCTATTAAATCAGGAGGACCAATCAGGGTTGGCTATTAAATCAGGAGGACCAATCAGGGTTGGCTATTAAATCAGGAGGACCAATCAGGGTTGGCTATTAAATCAGGAGGACCAATCAGGGTTGGCTATTAAATCAGGAGGACCAATCAGGATTGTCTATTAATCAGGAGGACTCCATGTGTGTTGTTGTTTGTGTCTCACTGCTTTGCTTTATCTTGGCCAGGTCTCAGTTGTAAATGAGAACTTGTTCTCAACTAGCCTACCTGGTTAAATAAAGGTGTTCTCAACTTGCCTACCTGGTTAAATAAAGGTGTTCTCAACTAGCCTACCTGGTTAAATAAAGGTGTTCTCAACTAGCCTACCTGGTTAAATAAAGGTGTTCTCAACTAGCCTACCTGGTTAAATAAAGGTGTTCTCAACTAGCCTACCTGGTTAAACAAAGGTGTTCTCAACTAGCCTACCTGGTTAAATAAAGGTGTTCTCAACTAGCCTACCTGGTTAAATAAAGGTGTTCTCAACTAGCCTACCTGGTTAAATAAAGGTGTTCTCAACTAGCCTACCTGGTTAAATAAAGGTGTTCTCAACTAGCCTACCTGGTTAAATAAAGGTGTTCTCAACTAGCCTACCTGGTTAAATAAAGGTGTTCTCAACTAGCCTACCTGGTTAAATAAAGGTGTTCTCAACTAGCCTACCTGGTTAAATAAAGGTGTTCTCAACTAGCCTACCTGGTTAAATAAAGGTGTTCTCAACTAGCCTACCTGGTTAAATAAAGGTGTTCTCAACTAGCCTACCTGGTTAAATAAAGGTGTCAAAACCTGGTTAAATAAATAAGCCTATAAATAAAAAGGTGTTCTCAACAGCCTACCTGGTTAAATAAAGGTGTTCTCAACTAGCCTACCTGGTTAAATAAAGGTGAGCAGCATAGCCACTGGTTAAATAAAGGTGTTTCAACTGGCCTACCTGGTTAAATAAAGGTGTTCTCAACTGGCCTACCTGGTTAAATAAATTAAATAAAGGTCAAATAAATAAATAAATAAATAAAAAGGTAGATTCATCTAATCGTTATCGATGTAGTGGTAATTTGAGGGTGAGCAGCATAGCACTTATATTAAGCATGTAATGCTGTATGGCTGGACAGACACACCCCTGGGGTAGGGGGTATGGCTGGACAGACATTCCCCTGGGGTGGGGGGGTATGGCTGGACAGACACTCCCCCTGGGGTAGGGGGGGGGTATGGCTGGACAGACACACCCCTGGGGTAGGGGGTATGGCTGGACAGACACACCCCTGAGGTAGGGGGTATGGCGGGTGGGTTGTAAGACCGTAGTACCTGAGTTTGGGAACTGAAAGGCACTGAGCTGCTGTACATGAGGGCTGACTACGTCCCCAAACTGTCCTGATCCCCCCATCATCATCATCTGGGAGGAAGGAGAGCCATGCAGGGCTTGGTGAGGGGGGAGAGAGGAGGGCAGGCTGGGCGAGATGGGGGAGAAAGGGCTGGTAGAGGGGTGAGGAGGTGGAGGTGTGGCCAGGCCTGGGCCTGTACTGGTACCGTAGCTGGGTGGGTAGGGGAACTGCTGGGGATTGGTGGTCTGTGGGATCCGAGGGTTACTCAGGCCTCCTGATAGGCCACTTGCAGCAGCCGCGGCGGCCATATTGGGAGGTAGGTTGAGCCCCTGGGTTCTCATCACCATGTTCCTCTGCTGCTGCTGCTGCTGCTGTCTCTGATGCTCCAGCTGGCGTTGCCGCAGGTGGTTGTTGAGGAGTTCTCTCTGCCGTTGTGCCAACATCTGTGCATTGATGGTCCCCTGGGAAGAGAAAGAAAAGGAGACGGAGTTAGATTGAACAACTTCTACAAAATGATCATTGGTTTCTGGTGAATTCAAATACTGGTATTTTGCGGGGGGTACTGGTATAGAGTCAATGTGACTTTAGGATGTCATAAGGTGAATGCACCAATTTGTAAGTCGCTCTGGATAAGAGGTCATATTGCTAAATGACTTAAATGTAAATGTAAATGTGGTTATAATCTCAGTTACCTGGTTGGGGTTGTTGGACTGTAGAGGGTTATATTGATATATAATCTCAGTTACCTGGTTGGGGTTGTTGGACTGTAGAGGTTCATATTGATATATAATCTCAGTTACCTGGTTGGGTTGTTGGACTGTAGAGGGTCATATTGATATATAATCTCAGTTACCTGGTTGGGGTTGTTGGACTGTAGAGGGTTATATTGATATATAATCTCAGTTACCTGGTTGGGGTTGTTGGACTGTAGAGGGTCATATTGATATATAATCTCAGTTACCTGGTTGGGTTGTTGGACTGTAGAGGGTTATATTGATATATAATCTCAGTTACCTGGTTGGGTTGTTGGACTGTAGAGGTTCATATTGATATATAATCTCAGTTACCTGGTTGGGGTTGTTGGACTGTAGAGGGTTATATTGATATATAATCTCAGTTACCTGGTTGGGTTGTTGGACTGTAGAGGGTTATATTGATATATAATCTCAGTTATCTGGTTGGGTTGTTGGACTGTAGAGGGTTATATTGATATATAATCTCAGTTACCTGGTTGGGTTGTTGGACTGTAGAGGTTCATATTGATATATAATCTCAGTTACCTGGTTGGGTTGTTGGACTGTAGAGGTTATATTGATATATAATCTCAGTTACCTGGTTGGGTTGTTGGACTGTAGAGGTTATATTGATATATAATCTCAGTTACCTGGTTGGGTTGTTGGACTGTAGAGGTTCATATTGATATATAATCTCAGTTACCTGGTTGGGTTGTTGGACTGTAGAGGTTCATATTGATATATAATCTCAGTTACCTGGTTGGGACTTGTTGGTTACTGGTTGGGTTGTTGTAGAGGTTCATATTGATATATAATCTCAGTTACCTGGTTGGGTTGTTGGACTGTAGAGGTTCATATTGATATATAATCTCAGTTACCTGGTTGGGTTGTTGGACTGTAGAGGTTCATATTGATATATAATCTCAGTTACCTGGTTGGGTTGTTGGACTGTAGAGGTTCATATTGATATATAATCTCAGTTACCTGGTTGGGGTTGTTGGACTGTAGAGGTTCATATTGATATATAATCTCAGTTACCTGGTTGGGTTGTTGGACTGTAGAGGTTCATATTGATATATAATCTCAGTTACCTGGTTGGGGTTGTTGGACTGTAGAGGTTCATATTGATATATAATCTCAGTTACCTGGTTGGGGTTGTTGGACTGTAGAGGTTCATATTGATATATAATCTCAGTTACCTGGTTGGGTTGTTGGACTGTAGAGGTTCATATTGATATATAATCTCAGTTACCTGGTTGGGGTTGTTGGACTGTAGAGGCTCATATTGATATACAATCTCAGTTACCTGGTTGGGTTGTTGGACTGTAGAGGGTTATATTGATATATAATCTCAGTTACCTGGTTGGGGTTGTTGGACTGTAGAGGTTCATATTGATATATAATCTCAGTTACCTGGTTGGGTTGTTGGACTGTAGAGGTTCATATTGATATATAATCTCAGTTACCTGGTTGGGTTGTTGGACTGTAGAGGTTCATATTGATATATAATCTCAGTTACCTGGTTGGGGTTGTTGGACTGTAGAGGTTCATATTGATATATAATCTCAGTTACCTGGTTGGGTTGTTGGACTGTAGAGGTTCATATTGATATATAATCTCAGTTACCTGGTTGGGTTGTTGGACTGTAGAGGTTCATATTGATATATAATCTCAGTTACCTGGTTGGGTTGTTGGACTGTAGAGGTTCATATTGATATATAATCTCAGTTACCTGGTTGGGTTGTTGGACTGTAGAGGTTCATATTGATATATAATCTCAGTTACCTGGTTGGGGTTGTTGGACTGTAGAGGTTCATATTGATATATAATCTCAGTTACCTGGTTGGGTTGTTGGACTGTAGAGGTTCATATTGATATATAATCTCAGTTACCTGGTTGGGGTTGTTGGTTACTGTTGTTGGACTGTAGGTTCATATTGATATATAATCTCAGTTACCTGGTTGGGTTGTTGGACTGTAGAGGTTCATATTGATATATAATCTCAGTTACCTGGTTGGGTTGTTGGACTGTAGAGGTTCATATTGATATATAATCTCAGTTACCTGGTTGGGTTGTTGGACTGTAGAGGGTTATATTGATATATAATCTCAGTTACCTGGTTGGGGTTGTTGGACTGTAGAGGGTTATATTGATATATAATCTCAGTTACCTGGTTGGGTTGTTGGACTGTAGAGGGTTATATTGATATATAATCTCAGTTACCTGGTTGGGGATGTTGGACTGTAGAGGTTCATATTGATATATAATCTCAGTTACCTGGTTGGGGTTGTTGGACTGTAGAGGGTTATATTGATATATAATCTCAGTTACCTGGTTGGGTTGTTGGACTGTAGAGGGTTATATTGATATATAATCTCAGTTACCTGGTTGGGTTGTTGGACTGTAGAGGTTCATATTGATATATAATCTCAGTTACCTGGTTGGGTTGTTGGACTGTAGAGGTTCATATTGATATATAATCTCAGTTACCTGGTTGGGTTGTTGGACTGTAGAGGTTCATATTGATATATAATCTCAGTTACCTGGTTGGGGATGTTGGACTGTAGAGGTTCATATTGATATATAATCTCAGTTACCTGGTTGGGGTTGTTGGACTGTAGAGGTTCATATTGATATATAATCTCAGTTACCTGGTTGGGGATGTTGGACTGTAGAGGTTCATATTGATATATAATCTCAGTTACCTGGTTGGGGTTGTTGGACTGTAGAGGTTCATATTGATATATAATCTCAGTTACCTGGTTGGGGTTGTTGGACTGTAGAGGTTCATATTGATATATAATCTCAGTTACCTGGTTGGGATGTTGGACTGTAGAGGTTCATATTGATATATAATCTCAGTTACCTGGTTGGGTTGTTGGACTGTAGAGGTTCATATTGATATATAATCTCAGTTACCTGGTTGGGTTGTTGGACTGTAGAGGTTCATATTGATATATAATCTCAGTTACCTGGTTGGGTTGTTGGACTGTAGAGGTTCATATTGATATATAATCTCAGTTACCTGGTTGGGGTTGTTGGACTGTAGAGGGTTATATTGATATATAATCTCAGTTACCTGGTTGGGGTTGTTGGACTGTAGAGGGTTATATTGATATATAATCTCAGTTACCTGGTTGGGGATGTTGGACTGTAGAGGGTTATATTGATATATAATCTCAGTTACCTGGTTGGGGTTGTTGGACTGTAGAGGTTCATATTGATATATAATCTCAGTTACCTGGTTGGGTTGTTGGACTGTAGAGGTTCATATTGATATATAATCTCAGTTACCTGGTTGGGTTGTTGGACTGTAGAGGTTCATATTGATATATAATCTCAGTTACCTGGTTGGGTTGTTGGACTGTAGAGGTTCATATTGATATATAATCTCAGTTACCTGGTTGGGGTTGGTGGACTGTAGAGGTTCATATTGATATATAATCTCAGTTACCTGGTTGGGGTTGTTGGACTGTAAAGTTGGGTTCATATTGGACACTCCACTCATCTGGTTCATCATTGGCTGGCGGTTCTGAGGAGAACAGGTTAACAGGTCCTTTATACCATCGACCTACATTGATGTCATGCTTCTGAAAAAGCCTTACAGCGATCGGCACACGGCTTTGACAAAACCCCAGAGCTCTAGTGACCCCAGAGCTCTATAGTGACCCCAGAGCTCTAGTGACCCCAGAGCTCTACTGACCCCAGAGCTCTACTGACCCCAGAGCTCTAGTATCGAGCGTAACATCCCCAGTAGTCAAGGCTGTGATAAGCAACACAATACCCAAACAGGAAACCCACATTGTGAAGACCTGGCCAGACCGGTTACACTTCCCCCCACACAGCTATCGACCTGGCTTCACTGGGTGGTTATATGAAGCCCAGTAGTGACCAGTTGTAACAGTCTGTTTAGTCAGTGATCTGCCTGTGATGTCTCTCCGTCAGTCCGTCTCCATCTCCCATATCTCTCTCCCTCCGTCCGTCTCTCCGTCCTTCCGTCCGTCTCTCAGTCCTTCCGTCCGTCTCTCCGTTCATATTCCGTCCGTCTCTCCGTCCTTCCGTCCGTCTCTCCGTCCTTCCGTCCGTCTGTCCGTTCCGTCCGTCTCATCCGTATCTCCGTCCGTCCGTCCGTGTTCTCTAGAGGTTCTGATATATCTCTCCTCCGTCCGTCCGTCTCTCATATTGATATATCCTCCGTCCCTCCGTCCGTCTCGTCCCTCCTGTAGAGGTCCCTCCGTCCGTATCCCTCCCTCCGTCCGTCTCTCCCCTCTGTTCTGTCCGTTCATCTGATATATCCTCCCTCCCTGGTTCTGTTCCCCTCCGTATTGATATATCCCTCCCTCCTGGTTGGGATGTTGGACTGTCCCTCCTCCCTGATATGTCCCTCAGTTACCTCCTGTCCCTAGAGGTCCGTATTGATATCTCTCCCCTCCTCCCGTCATATTGATATCTCCTCCCTCCGTCCGTCCGTCTCTCATATTGATATATCTCCTCTCCCTCCAGTCTCTCCCTCCCTCCGTCATATTGTCTCTCCCTCCCTCCCTCCGTCAGTCTCTCCCTCCCTATTGATATATAATCTCCCTCCCTGGTCAGTTCTCTCCCTCCCTCCGTATATCTTTCCCTCCGTTCTGTCCCCTGTCCCTCATATTGTATATCCCTCCGTCCTGGTTGGGGTTCTCTCCCTCCCTCCGTCCGTCTCTCCCTCCCTCCCTCCTCTCTCCCTCCCTCCCTCTCTCCTCCCTCCCTCCCTCCGTCCGTCCCTCCTCCGTCTCTCCCTCCCTCCGTCCGTCCGTCTCTTCCTCCCTCCCTCCGTACCGTCCCTCCCCCGTCTTATCTCCAGTCCCTCTGGTTCCCTCCCTCCGTCCGTCTCTCCCTCCTCTCCCTCCGTCTCTCCCTCCCTCCCTCCGTCCGTCTCTCCCTCCCTCCCCTCCCCTCCGTCCGTCTGTCCCTCCCCTCCCTCCGTCCGTCTCTCCCTCCCTCCCTCCGTCCGTCCCTCCCGTCCGTCCGTCCCTCCGTCCGTCTCTCCCTCCCTCCGTTCCGTCCGTCCTCCCTCCCTCCCTCCCCTCCGTCCCCGTTCTCTCCCTCCCCTCCCTCCCTCCCTCCGTCAGTCTCTCCCTCCCTCCCTCCGTCAGTCTCTCCCTCCCTCCCTCCGTCCGTCTCTCCCTCCCTCTCCCTCCGTCCGTCTCTCCCTCCCTCCCTCCGTCTCTCCCTCCCTCCGCCCGTTATCTCTCCCTCCCCTCCGTTACCCGTCTCTCCCTCCCTCCGCCCGTCTCCCTCACCCGTCCGTCTCTCCCTCCCTCCGCCCGTCTCTCCCTCCCTCCCTCCCTCCTCGTCTCTCCCTCCCTCCGTCCGTCTCTCCTCCCTCCCTCCCTCCGCCATATTGTCTCTCCCTCCTCCGTCCGTTCTCTCCCTCCCTCCGTCCGTCTCTCCCTCCGTCCGTCCCTCCGTCCTCCCTCCGTCTCTCCGTCTCTCCGTTCCGTCTCTCCCTCCCTCCCTCCGTCCGTCCGTCTCTCCCTCCTCGGCCTCTCCCTCCTCCCAGTCTCTCCCTCCCTCAGCTCAGTCCCGCCTCCCCTCCCTCCGTCTCGTCTCCCTCCTCCTGTGATCTCGCCATCCTGGCCTCCCTCCTCTCTCTCTACCTGCCTCTCTGACCCTCCGTTTAGTCAGTATCTCCCTCCGATCCGTCTCCTCTCTCCGTCCGTCCCTCCGTCTCGTCAGTCCGTCCCTCTCTCAGTCCTCTCTCTCCGTCTCCTCTCTCCCTCCATCTCCCTCTCTCCAGTCCTCCTCCCGCCCGTCTCTCAGTCCGTCCGTCCCCCGTCTCTCCAGTCTCTCCCTCCCTCCGTCCGTCTCTCCTCCTCCGTCAGTCCGTCCTCTCAGTCCGTCTGCCTCGTCCTCCCTCCTCCGTCTCGTCTCTCCCTCCTCCGTCCGTCTCTCCCTCACTCCCTCCCTCCTCCAGTCCGTCCGTCTCTCTCTCCGTCCGTCTCTCAGTCCGTCCGTCCCTCCTCTCCAGTCCGTCCGTCCTTCCTTCCTCCCTCTCCGTCCGTCCCTCCCTCCGTCCGTCTCCTCCCTCCCCTCCCTCCCTCCGTCCGTCCCTCCCTCCCTCCGTCCGTCTCTCCCTCCCCTCCTCCCCTCAGTCCCTTTCCCTCCCTCCGTCCGTCCCTCCCTCCCCTCCCTCCCTCCGTCCGTCTCTCCCTCCCTCCCTCCGTCCGTCTCTCCCCTCCCCTCCCTCCGTCAGTCTCTCTCTCCCTCCTCCTCAGTCTCTCCCTCCCTCCCTCAGTCTCTCCCTCCCTCCGTCTCTCCCTCCCCTCCCTCCGTCTCTCCCTCCCTCCCTCCGTCTCCCTCCCTCCCTCCGTCAGTCTCTCCCTCCCTCCCTTCCTCCGTCAGTCTCTCCCTCCCTCCCTCCCTCCGTCAGTCTCTCCCTCCCTCCCTCCGTCAGTCTCTCCTCCTCCCTCCCTCCCTCCGTCAGTCTCTCTCTCCCTCCCTCCGTCAGTCTCTCCCTCCCTCCGTCCGTCTCTCCCTCCCTCCGTCCGTCTCTCCCTCCCTCCCTCCGTCAGTCTCTCTCTCCCTCCGTCCGTCTCTCCGTCTTTCCGTCCGTCTCTCCCCTCCGTCTCTCCCTCCCTCCGTCCGTCTCTCCCTCCCTCCGTCCGTCTCTCCCTCCCCTCCCTCCGTCCGTCTCTCCCCTCCTCCGTCCGTCTCTCCCTCCCTCCCTCCTCCCTCCCTCCCTCCCCTCCGTCCGTCCGTCCCTCCCTCCCTCCCTCCGTCCGTCCGTCTCTCCCTCCCTCCGTCCGTCCCTCCCTCCCTCCGTCCGTCTCTCCTCCCTCCCTCCCTCCGTCCGTCTCCTCCCTCCCTCCGTCCGTCTCTCCCTCCCTCCCTCCCTCCGTCCCAGTCTCTCCCCTCCCTCCGTCCGTCTCTCCCTCCCCTCCCTCCGTCCGTCTCTCCCTCCCTCCCTCCGTCCGTCCGTCTCTCCCTCCCTCCGCCCGTCTCTCCCTCCCTCCGCCCGTCCTCTCCCTCCCTCCGTCCGTCTCTCCCTCCCTCCCTCCGTCCGTCTCTCCTCCTCCTCCGTCCGTCTCTCCCTCCTCCGTCCGTCTCTCCGTCCGTCCGTCTCTCCGTCCGTCCGTCCGTCCCTCCCTCCGTCCGTCTCTCCGTCCGTCTCTCCTCCTCCCTCCGTCCGTCCGTCTCTCTCCTCTCCTCCCTCCGTCGTCTCTCCCTCCCTCCGTCAGTCTCTCCCTCCCCTCCGTCCAGTCTCTCCTCCTCAGTCAGTCTCTCTCCCCTCAGTCAGTCCGCCCCTCCCTCCGTCCGTCTCTCCCTCCCTCAGTCAGTCTCTCCCTCCCTCCGTCAGTCTCTCCCTCCCTCAGTCAGTCTCTCCTCCCTCCGTCAGTCTCTCCTCCCTCCGTCCGTCTCTCCCTCCTCAGTCAGTCTCTCCTCCCTCAGTCAGTCCGTTTTCTCCTCCGTCCGTCTCTCCCCTCCCTCCGTCCGTCTCAGTCCCTCCCTCCGTCCGTCCGCCCTCCCTCCGTCCGTCTCTCTCTCTACCTGCATCTCTCCGTCCGTCCGTCTTTCCGTCCGTCCCTTTTCTCTCCGTCCGTCCGCCCGTCTCTCAGTCCGTCCGTCTCTCAGTCCGTCCGTCCGTCTCTCTCTCCCTCCATCTGTCCGTCTCTCAGTCCGTCCCTCCGTCCTGTCCGTCTCTCCAGTCCGTCCGTCCGTCTCTCAGTCCGTCCGTCCGTCCGTCCCGTTCCCTCCGTCCGTCTCTCCTCTCCCTCCTCTCCCTCCCTCCGTCCGTCCCTCCCTCCGTCCGTCTCCCTCCCTCCGTCCGTCCTCTCCTCCCCTCCTCCGTCCGTCCGTCTCTCCCTCCCTCCCTCCGTCCGTCTCTCCCTCCCTCCCTCCGTCAGTCGTCTCTCGTCCCTCCCCTCCTCCGTCCGTCTCTCCCTCCCTCCGTCCGTCTCTCCCCTCCCTCCGTCCGTCCCCTCCCTCCGTCCGTCTCGCCCTCCCTCGTCCGTCTCGCCTCCCTCCGTCGTCTCGCCCTCCCTCAGTCAGTCTCCGCCCTCCCTCCGTCCGTCTCGCCCTCCCTCCGTCCGTCTCGCCCTACCTCCCTCTCTCCGTCCGTCCGTCTCTCCGTCCGTCCGTCTCTCGTCCGTCCGCCCGTCTCTCCGTCCGTCCGTCTCTCAGTCCGTCCGTCCGTCTCTCTCGCCCTACATCTGTCCGTCTTTCAGTCCGTCCGTCCGTCTCTCTCTCCGTTCTCCAGTCCGTCCGTCTCTCAGTCTGTCCGTCGTTTTCAGTCCGTTGTCCGTCTCTCAGTCCGCCTCCGTCCATCTCTCAGTCCGTCCGTCCGTCTCTCCCTCCTCAGTCCGTCCGTCCGTCTCTCCAGTCCGCCTGCCTCCGTCTTCAGTCCGCCTGTCCGTCTCTCCAGTCCGTCCGTCCGTCTCTCTCAGTCCCTCCGTCCGTCTTCAGTCGTGCCCGTCCGTCTCTCAGTCCGTCCGTCCGTCTCTCAGTCCAGTCCGTCCGTCTCTCCCCGCCTCTTCAGTCGTCCGTCTTTTCAGTCTGTCCGTCTCTCAGTCCGCCTGTCTTTCAGTCTGCCTGTTTTCTTCCTTTCCAGGTCTCTCTCTCCCTCCATCAGTCCGCCTGTCTCTCCGTCCGTCTGTGTCTCAGTCCGTCCGTCTGTCTCTCAGTCCGTCTCTCTGTCCCTCTCCGTCCGTCCGTCTCTCCCTCCGTCCGTCCGTCCGTCCTCCGTCCGTCCGTCTCTCAGTCCGTCTGTCTCTCCGTTTGTCCGTCTGTCTCTCCGTCTTCCGTCTCTTCTCCGTCCGTCCCTCCCCGTCCCTCACTCCCTCACTCCCTGCCTGTCTCTCCGTCCTTCCGTCCGTCTCTCTCTCTCTCTCTCCGTCCGGTCCTCTCCTCACCTCCCTCTCTCCGTCCGTGCCTGTCTCTCCTCCTTCCGTCCGTCTCTCCGTCCTTTCCGTCCATCTCTCCGTCCTTCCGTCCGTCTCTCCGTCTGTCTTGTCTCTCTCTCTCCGTCCGTCCGTCTGTCCCTCCCTCTCCCCTCCCCTCCCTCCCTCCCTCCCTCCTCCTCCCTCCTCACTCACTCACTCACTCACTCCCTGCCTCTCCATCCATCTCTCTCTCTCCGTCCGTCCGTCCGTCCCTCCCTCACTAACTCACTGCCTGTCTCTCCCTCCATCTGTCCGTCTCTCAGTCCGTCCGTCCGTCTCTCAGTCCGTCCGTCCGTCTCTCAGTCCGTCCGTCCGTCTCTCAGTCCGTCCGTCCGTCTCTCAGTCCGTCCGTCCGTCTCTCCCTCCGTCCGTCCGTCTCTCAGTCCGTCTCTCTCCCTCCGTCCGTCCGTCTCTCAGTCCGTCCGTCCGTCTCTCAGTCCGTCCGTCCGTCTCTCAGTCCGTCCGTCCGTCTCTCAGTCCGTCCGTCCGTCTCTCAGTCCGTCCGTCCGTCTGTCCCTCCCTCAGTCCGTCTCTCAGTCCGTCCGTCTCTCAGTCCGTCCGTCCGTCTCTCTCTCCGTCCGTCCGTCTCTCAGTCCGTCAGTCTCTCAGTCCGTCCGTCTCTCAGTCCATCCGTCTCTCAGTCCATCCGTCTCTCAGTCCGTCAGTCTCTCTCTCCCTCCATCAGTCCATCTGTCTGTGTCTCAGTCCGTCCGTCTGTCTCTCAGTCCGTCTCTCTGTCCCTCCGTCCGTCCGTCTCTCCCTACCGTCCGTCCGTCTGTCTCTCAGTCCGTCTGTCTCTCCCTCCGTCTCTCCCTCCGTCCGCCTGTCTCTCAGTCCTTCTCTCTGTCCCTCCGTCCGTCCGTCTCTCCTCCGTCCGTCCGTCTCTCAGTCCGTCCGTCCGTCCGTCTCTCACTCCCCGTCCGTCCCTCCCTCCGTCCGTCCCTCCGTCTCTCAGTCCGTCTGTCTCTCCGTTTGTCCGTCCGTCTGACTGTCACTCCGTCCTTCCGTCCGTCTCTCCGTCCTTCCGTCCGTCTCTCAGTCTGTCTGTCTGTCTCTCAGTCCTGACTCCTCGCTCACTCACTCACTCCCTGCCTCACTCATCTCACTCCTCTCCGTCCTCCCTCCTCACTCACTCCTCTGCCTCACTCCTCCTCACTCCCTGCCTCTCTGTCCTTCCCTGTCTCTCTGTCCTCTCCGTCCGCCTCTCTCTCTCCGTCCGTCCCTCCCTCACTCACTCACTCCCTGCCTGTCTCTCTGTCCTTCCGTCCGTCTCTCTCCGTCCGTCTCTCTGTCCGTCCCTCTGTCCGTCTCCTCTGTCCGTCCGTCACTACTCCCTCCCTCCTCTCCCTCCCTCCTCTCTGTCCATCTCTCTCTCTCTCTCCCTCCGTCCGTCCCTCCCTCACTAACTCCCTGCCTGTCTCTCAGTCCTTCCGTCCGTCTCTCTCTCTCCGTCCGTCCGTCCGTCCCTCCTCACTCACTCCCTGCCTGTCCTCCCTCCGTCCGTCCCTCCCTCCGTCCTTCACTCACTCCCTGCCTGTCACTCACTCCCTGCCTGTCACTCACTCACTCCCTGCCTGTCACTCACTCCCTCCGTCCGTCCGTTACTCACTCCCTCCGTCCGTCCGTCACTCACTCCCTCCGTCCGTCCGTCCGTCACTCACTCCCTGCCTGTCACTCACTCCCTGCCTGTCACTCACTCCCTCCGTCCGTCCGTCTCTCCGTCCCTCCGTCTCTCCGTCCGTCTCTGTACCTGTTGTACCTGTAGCCGGTGCTGCAGCTGTAGCCTCAGTGTATTAGGCTGGTTAGGAACCACCGCCTGGGGCCTCAGCCTCATGATGGGGTATCCTGGTCTGGGGCCCATCTGGACAGCCATGGGGTGGAAGCCTTGCCCTGTGGGTAGAGGAGGAAAATTATTACTTTTTCATGGCTCTCTTCTCCCTTTGCAGAAGGCATATAGTCAATGTGTTTGGAATATCGAATCGCAATACATATAGAATTGTGATACAATACTTTGTTATATACCCTTTGTTGGCAATGACAGAGGTCAAACGTTTTCTGTAAGTCTTCACAAGGTTTTCACACACTGTTGCTGGTATTTTGCTTTACACGGATCAGTCGTCCTGGTCCCTTTGCAGAAAAACAGCCCCAAAGCATGATGTTTCCACCCCCATGCTTCACAGTAGGTATGGTGTTCTTTGGATGCAACTCAGCATTCTTTGTCCTCCAAACACGACGAGTTGAGTTTTTACCAAAAAGTTATATTTTGGTTTCATCGGACCATATGACATTCTCCCAATCTTCTTCTGGATCATCCAAATGCTCTCTAGCAAACTTCAGACGGGCCTGGACATGTACTGGCTTAAGCAGGGGGACATGTCTGGCACTGCAGGATTTGAGTCCCTGGCGGCGTAGTGTGTTCCTGATGGTAGGCTTTGTTACTTTGGTCCCAGCTCTCTGCAGGTCATTCACTAGGTCCCCCCGTGTGGTTCTGGGATTTTTGCTCACCGTTCTTGTGATCATTTTGTCCCCACCGGGTGAGATCTTGCGTGGAGCCCCAGATCGAGGGAGATTATCAGTGGTCTTGTATGTCTTCCATTTCCTAATAATTGCTCCCACAGTTGATTTTTTCAAACCAAGCTGCTTACCTATTGCAGATTCAGTCTACAATTTTGTATCTGGTGTCCTTTGACAGCTCTTTGGTCTTGGCCATAGTGGAGTTTGGAGTGTGACTGTTTGAGGTTGTGGACAGGTGTCTTTTATACTGATAACAAGTTCAAACAGGTGCCATTAATACAGGTAACGAGTGGAGGACAGAGGAGCCTCTTAAAGAAGAAGTTACAGGTCTGTGAGAGCCAGAAATCTTGCTTGTTTGTAGGTTGGGCCAAAATACCAGCAACAGTGTGTGAAAACCTTGTGAAGACTTACAGAAAACGTTTGACCTCTGTCATTGCCAACAAAGGGTATATAACAAAGTATTGAGATAAATTTTTGTTTCTGACCAAATACTTATTTTCCACCATAATTTGCAAATAAATTCATTAAAAATCCTACAATGTGATTTTCTGTATTTTTCTCTCTCATTTTGTCTGTCATAGTTGAAGTGTACCTATGATGAAAATTACAGGCCTCTCTCATCTTTTTAAGTGGGAGAACTTGCACCATTGGTGGCTGACTAAACACTTTTTTGCCCCACTGTATGTTATCCCAATACGTATTGAATCGTAACTCAAGAATTGTGATAAAATTGAATTGTGTGGTCCCTGCCAATTCCCACCACTACCTGTGGGGTCCTGCATGGGTCTGCCAGACCCAGGGTCGTGGTATCCTCTCTGGGCTAGATGGGAGCCGGGTGTGGGGTCCTGCATGGGTCTGCCGGCCCCAGGGCCGTGGTACCCTCTCTGGGCTAGATGGGAGCCGGGTGGCAGGTCCTGCTGGCCGTACACTGGAGGCTTCTGGTCCAACAACATGGACGGGTCTGAAGAGAACTGATCCTGATCTACAGACTGACCCTGTTGGGAGAGGAGAGAGATGGGTGAGAAGGAGAGGAGAGAGGGATGAGACGGAGAGAAGAGAGGGATGAGAAGGAGAGGAGAGAGAGGGGTGAGAAGGAGAGAGGGTGAGAGGAGAGAGGGATTTGAGAAAAAGGAGAGCAGAGGGGTGAGAAGGAGGAGATAGGGGTGAAAAGGAGAGGAGAGAGATGGGTGAGAGGAGAGGAGAAAGAGGGGTGAGAGGAGAGGAGAGAGGGGTGAGAAGGAGAGGAGAGAGGGATGAGAAGGAGAGGAGAGAGGGATGAGAAGGAGAGGAGAGAGGGGTGAGAGGAGAGAGGGGTGAGAGGAGAGAGGGATGAGGAGGAGAGAGGGATGAGGAGGAGAGAGGGGTGAGAGGAGAGAGGGGTGAGAAGGAGAGGAGAGAGGGGTGAGAAGGAGAGGAGGGGGGTGAGAAGGAGAGGAGAGGGGTGAGAAGGAGAGGAGAGGGGTGAGAAGGAGAGGAGAGGGGTGAGAAGGAGAGGAGAGGGGTGAGAAGGAGAGGAGAGGGGTGGGAAGGAGAGGAGAGGGGTGGGAAGGAGAGGAGAGGGGAGAGAAGGAGAGGGAGAAGGAGAGGAGAGGGGTGAGAAGGAGAGGAGAGGGGTGAGAAGGGAGAGGGGTGAGAAGGAGAGGAGAGGGGAGAAGGAGAGGGATGAGAAGGAGAGGAGAGGGGTGAGAAGGAGAAGAGAGGGGTGGAAGGAGAGAGAGGAGAGGAGAGGGGTGAGAAGGAGAGGGGAGAGAGAAGGAGAGAGAGAGGGGTGAGAAGGAGAGGAGAGAGAGAGAGAGGGGAGAGGAGAGGGGTGAGAAGGAGAGAAGGGGGAGAAGGAGGAGAGGGGTGAGAAGGAGAAGAGAGGGGTGGGGGAAGGAGAGGAGAGGGAGAGTGGGAGAGGAGAGGGGTGAGAAGGAGAGGAGAGGGGTGAGGGGGAAGGAGAAGAGAGGGAGAGGAGAAGTGAGAAGAGGAGAGGGGTGAGAAGGAGAAGAGAGGAAGGAGAGGAGAGGGGTGGGAAGGAGAGGAGAGGGGTGGGAAGAAGGAGAGGAGAGGGGTGGGAAGGAGAGGAGAGGGGTGGGAAGGAGAGGAGAGGGGTGAAGAAGAGAGAGGGAGAAGGGGTGGGGTGAGAAGGGGAGAAGAAGAGAGGGGTGGGATGGAGAGGAGAGGGGTGAGAAGTAGAGAGAGAGGGGTGAGAAGTAGAGGAGAGGGGGAGAGGAAGGGGTGAGAAGGAGAAGAGAGGGGTAGAGGGGAGAGGAGAGGGGGAGAAGGAAGAGAGGGGGAGAAGGAGAGGAGAGGGGTGAGAAGGAGAAGGAGAAGGGTGAGAAGGAGAAGAGAGGGGAGAAGGAGAAGAGAGAGAGGGGTGGGAAGGAGAGGAGAGGGGTGAGAAGTAGAGGAGAGGGGTGAGAAGGAGAGGAGAGGGGAGAGGAGAGGGGTGAGAGGAGAGGGGTGGGAAGGAGAGAGAGAGGGGAGGGAGAGGGGAGGAGAGGGGTGAGAAGGAGAGGAGAGGGGTGAGAAGGAGAGGAGAGAGGGGAGGGGGAGAAGGAGAGGAGAGGGGTGGGAAGGAGAGGAGAGGGGTGAGAAGGAGAGGAGAGGGGGAGAAGGAGAAGAGAGGGGTGAGAAGGAGAGAGGGGTGAGAAGGAGAAGAGAGGGGTGGGAAGTAGAGGAGAGGGGTGAGAAGTAGAGGAGAGGGGTGAGAAGGAGAAGAGAGGGGTGGGAAGGAGAGGGAGAGGGGAGAAGGAGAGGGGTGAGAAGTGAGAAGGAGAGGAGAGGGGTGAGGAAGTGGGAAGGAGAGGAGAGGGGTGGGAAGGAGAAGGAGAGGGGGGGAAGGAGAGAGAGGGGTGGGAAGGAGAGGAGAGGGGTGAGAAGAGAGAGAGAGAGGGGAGAAGGAGAGGAGAGGGGTGGGAAGGAGAGGAGAGGGGTGAGAAGGAGAGAAGTGGGAAGGAGAGAGAGGAGAGGGGGTGAGAAGGAGAAGAGAGGGGTGGGAAGGGTAGAGGAGAGGGGTGAGAAGGAGTCAGGAGAGAGTGGACAGAGAGAGGAGAGGGGTGAGAAGGAGAAGAGAGGGGTGGGAAGGAGAGGAGAGGTAGGGGAGAAGGAGACAGAGGGGTGAGAAGGAGAGGAGAGGGGTGAGAAGGAGAGGAGAGGGGAGAAGGAGAGGGGTGAGAAGGAGAGGAGACAGAGAGTCAGGACAGAGACGGGAGTCAGGACAGAGAGGAGAGGGGTGTAGAGTCAGGACAGAGACTGTAGAGTCAGGACAGAGAAGAGTCAGGACAGAGGGTGAGAAGGACAGAGAGAGAGGACAGGGAGTGGACAGAGACGGTAGAGTCAGGACAGAGGGTAGAGTGACAGAAGTAGAGGAAAGAGGGGAGTCAGGACAGAGACGGAGAAGAGAGACGGCAGAGTCAGGACAGAGAGTAGAGAGGACAGAGGGGTGACAGAGAGTAGAGTCAGGACAGAGGGGTGACAGAGAGGAGAAGAGAGGTAGGTGGGACAGAGACTGTAGAGTCAGGGACAGAGAAGGTCAGGACAGAGACGGGGTCAGGACAGAGACTGTAGAGTCAGGCAGAGGGGTAGAGAGACAGAGTAGAGAGGACAGAGGGGTAGAGTCAGGACAGAGACTGTAGAGTCAGGAGAGGCGGGGTCAGGACAGAGAGTAGAGTCAGGAGAGGGTAGAGGGAAGAGTCAGGACAGAGAGAGAGTGGACAGAGAGTAGAGTCAGGACAGAGAGGAGTCAGGACAGAGAGAGAGTCAGGACAGGTAGAGTCAGGACAGAGAGGAGAGGACAGAGGGTGAGAGACGGTAGAGTCAGGACAGAGACGGTAGAGTCAGGAGAGACTGTAGAGAGGACAGAGACGGTAGAGTCAGGACAGAGAAGTAGAGTCAGGACAGAGGGGAGAGTCAGGACAGAGGAGAGGGGTGAGAAGACAGAGAGACAGAGAGGTAGAGTCAGGACAGAGACGGAGAGTCAGGACAGACGGGAGAGGCGGGAGTCAGGACAGAGACGGAGAAGACAGAGGCGGAAGACAGAGGGGTAGAGGGACAGAGACGGTGTAGAGTCAGGACAGAGAGTAGAGAGACAGAGAGTAGAGTCAGGACAGAGGGGTAGAGAGAACAGAGACGGTAGAGTCAGGACAGAGAGGTAGAGTGGGACAGAGACTGTAGAGTCAGGACAGAGAGAGGGGTAGAGTCAGGACAGAGGCGGAGAGGAGAGACGGTAGAGTGACAGAGATGGTAGAGTCAGGACAGAGAGGAGTGAGAAGGAGAAGGACAGAGACTGGAGTCAGGGAAGGTAGAGTCAGGAGAGGGGAGTCAGAGAAGAGAGAAGAGAGGGGTGGGAACGGGAGAGGAGACGGTAGAGTGAGAAGGAGAGGAGAGACGGGAGTCAGGACAGAGAAGTAGAGAGGACAGAGGTAGGTGAGAAGGAGAGGAGAGGCGGTAGAGAGACAGTGAGTAGAGAGGAGAGGGGAGTCAGGAGAGATGGTAGAGTCAGGAGAGAGAAGGAGAGGAGAGGGGTGAGAAGGAGAGTCAGGACAGAGACGGTAGAGTCAGGACAGAGACTGTAGAGTCAGGACAGAGACTGTAGAGTCAGGACAGAGACTGTAGAGTCAGGACAGAGACGGTAGAGTCAGGACAGAGACGGTAGAGTCAGGACAGAGACAGTCAGGACAGAGACGGTAGAGTCAGGACAGAGACGGTAGAGTCAGGACAGAGACTGTAGAGTCAGGACAGAGACGGTAGAGTCAGGACAGAGACGGTAGAGTCAGGACAGAGACGGTAGAGTCAGGACAGAGACGGCAGAGTCAGGACAGAGACGGCAGAGTCAGGACAGAGACGGCAGAGTCAGGACAGAGACTGTAGAGTCAGGACAGAGACTGTAGAGTCAGGACAGAGACTGTAGAGTCAGGACAGAGACGGTAGAGTCAGGACAGAGACGGCAGAGTCAGGACAGAGACTGTAGAGTCAGGACAGAGACTGTAGAGTCAGGACAGAGACTGTAGAGTCGGTAGAGTCAGAGAGACGGTAGAGTCAGGACAGGACAGAGACTGTAGAGTCAGGCAGAGGCGAGTCAGGACAGAGTCAGGACAGAGTCAGGACAGAGACGGTAGAGTCAGGACAGAGGCGAGTAGAGTCAGGACAGAGACTGTAGAGTCAGGACAGAGACAGAGGCGGTAGAGTCAGGACAGAGACTGTAGAGTCAGGACAGAGACGGTAGAGTCAGGACAGAGGACGGTAGAGTCAGGACAGAGACGGTAGAGTCAGGACAGAGACAGAGACGGTAGAGTCAGGACAGAGACTGTAGAGTAGAGTCAGGACAGAGACTGTAGAGTCAGGACAGAGACGGTAGAGTCAGGACAGAGACGGTAGAGTCAGGACAGAGACGGTAGAGTCAGGACAGAGACGGTAGAGTCAGAGGACAGAGACGGTAGAGTCAGGACAGGACAGACGGTAGAGTCA
Source organism: Oncorhynchus keta (assembly GCF_023373465.1). Lineage (NCBI taxonomy): Eukaryota > Metazoa > Chordata > Actinopteri > Salmoniformes > Salmonidae > Oncorhynchus > Oncorhynchus keta. Next base: position 6,163,062 of record NC_068424.1, on the reverse strand, counting down.
GGACAGACAGAGACGGTAGAGTCAGGACAGAGACTGTAGAGTCAGGACAGAGACTGTAGAGTCAGGACAGAGGCGGTAGAGTCAGGACAGAGACTGTAGAGTCAGGACAGAGGCGGTAGAGTCAGGACAGAGACGGTAGAGTCAGGACAGAGGCGGTAGAGTCAGGACAGAGACGGTAGAGTCAGGACAGAGACGGTAGAGTCAGGACAGAGACGGTAGAGTCAGGACAGAGACGGTAGAGTCAGGACAGAGACGGTAGAGTCAGGACAGAGACGGTACAGAGGCGGTAGAGTCAGGACAGAGACGGTAGAGTCAGGACAGAGGCGGAAGAGTCAGGACAGAGGCGGTAGAGTCAGGACAGAGGCGGTAGAGTCAGGACAGAGATGGTAGAGTCAGGACAGAGACTGTAGAGTCAGGACAGAGGCGGTAGAGTCAGAACAGAGGCGGTAGAGTCAGGACAGAGATGGTAGAGTCAGGACAGAGACTGTAGAGTCAGGACAGAGACGGTACAGAGACGGTAGAGTCAGGACAGAGGCGGTAGAGTCAGGACAGAGACGGTAGAGTCAGGACAGAGATCAGGACAGAGGTAGAGTCAGGACAGACACTCAGGACAGAGACGGTAGAGTCAGGACAGAGACGGTAGAGTCAGGACAGAGCGGTAGAGTCAGACAGACGGTAGAGTCAGGACAGAGACTGTAGAGTCAGGACAGAGATGGTAGAGTCAGGACAGAGACGGTAGAGTCAGGACAGGACGGTAGAGTCAGACAGAGAAGGTAGGTACAGAGACGGTAGAGTCAGGACAGAGAGGAGTCAGGACAGACGGTAGAGTCAGGACAGAGACGGTAGAGTCAGGACAGAGAGAGTCAGGACAGAGACGGTAGAGTCAGGACAGAGACGGTAGAGTCAGGACAGAGACGGTAGAGTCAGGACAGAGAGGACAGGACAGAGACGGTAGAGTCAGGACAGAGCGGTAGGTCAGGACAGAGACGGTAGAGTCAGGACAGAGGCGGTAGAGTCAGGACAGAGACGGTAGAGTCAGGACAGAGACGGTAGAGTCAGGACAGAGACGGTAGAGTCAGGACAGAGACGGTAGAGTCAGGACAGAGACGGTAGAGTCAGGACAGAGATGGTAGAGTCAGGACAGAGGCGGTACAGAGACGGTAGAGTCAGGACAGAGACTGTAGAGTCAGGACAGAGACGGTAGAGTCAGGACAGAGACGGTAGAGTCACGGTAGAGTCAGGACAGAGACGGTAGAGTCAGGACAGAGACGGTAGAGTCAGGACAGAGACGGTAGAGTCAGGACAGAGACTGTAGAGTCAGGACAGAGACTGTAGAGTCAGGACAGAGATGGTAGAGTCAGGACAGAGGCGGTACAGAGACGGTAGAGTCAGGACAGAGACGGTAGAGTCAGGACAGAGACGGTAGAGTCAGGACAGAGACGGTAGAGTCAGGACAGAGACGGTAGAGTCAGAGTCAGGACAGAGACGGTAGAGTCAGGACAGAGACGGTAGAGTCAGGACAGAGACGGTAGAGTCAGTAGAGTCAGAGAGACGGTAGAGTCAGGACAGAGACGGTAGAGTCAGGACAGAGACGGTAGAGTCAGGACAGAGGCGGTAGAGTCAGGACAGAGGCGGTAGAGTCAGGACAGAGGCGGTAGAGTCAGGACAGAGACAGGACAGAGACAGGACAGAGACGGTAGAGTCAGGACAGAGACGGTAGAGAGTCAGGACAGAGACGGTAGAGTAGAGTCAGGACAGAGACGGTAGAGTCAGGACAGAGACGGTAGAGTCAGGACAGAGACGGTAGAGTCAGGACAGAGGCGGTAGAGTCAGGACAGAGACGGTAGAGTCAGGACAGAGGCGGTAGAGTCAGGACAGAGGCGGTAGAGTCAGGACAGAGGCGGTAGAGTCAGGACAGAGACGGTAGAGTCAGGACAGAGACGGTAGAGTCAGGACAGAGACGGTAGAGTCAGGACAGAGACGGTAGAGTCAGGACAGAGAAGGTAGAGTCAGGACAGAGACGGTAGAGTCAGGACAGAGACGGTAGAGTCAGGACAGAGACGGTAGAGTCAGGACAGAGACGGTAGAGTCAGGACAGAGACGGTAGAGTCAGGACAGAGACGGTAGAGTCAGGACAGAGACGGTAGAGTCAGGACAGAGACGGTAGAGTCAGGACAGAGACGGTAGAGTCAGGACAGAGACGGTAGAGTCAGGACAGAGACGGTAGAGTCAGGACAGAGACGGTAGAGTCAGGACAGAGACGGTAGAGTCAGGACAGAGACGGTAGAGTCTCTGGCCAACAAAGAAGAATGACAAGACAGATGGGAACTAGTGAGAGGAGAGTGATTCTGACATGTCCCACCAGACCAGGTACACAGAGATTAGAGATGGTGGAGAGTGATAACCCTGTCAGAGATAATAAACTATTAAGACAAAGGAAGGAAGGACAGAGGCCTTTTCTTAAGTGGTTTGCTCAACTCCTCCGTCCTCTCTCCTCGAAGATAATCAAGGAGAGGGAACGTGGATGAAAATGTGCTTGTGTGAAATGAGACTCCTTCTCCACTCAGGCCAATGACATTTATGAAGGTGTGAAGGGCTAACATTAAGTTAGTTGTGCAAGTCATTTTCTAGATTAATGATAAGAAACTAATTGTTTTTAAAAACAGGTGCATATTGTTCTCCTTTGACAAAACAAAAGCTGATTCAAAACGGGGTGTGTCAGATTTCAAAAACTTTTCGGCGAAAGGACTCAGGTAGGATACACATCACTATCCTCAATGAAAGGACGGAGGAGAGACGGTGGAGGACGGACTATTCCCCAAATGAGAAAAGGGCAGCTAGAAGGAAGAAACAGAGATAAAAGACTGGGATCAGGGACAGACTGACCTGTCCCATCAGAGTCGGTATCCCCAGGGCTCGGTCTATCTCCTCCAGGCCATCAAAGTCCTTTAACACGGTGTAGAGCTGGGATAGGAGAGCCCCCTCATCACTACCACCTCCATCACCAGGCCCCTGACTCTGACCACTGGGCCCCGGAACCCCACACAACACCTCCTGCTGCTGCTGTTGCTGGGAGGCATACAGAGACCTGGGGAGAGGGGAGAGGGAGGAGGGGAGAGGGAGGGAGGAGGGAGGGAGAGGAGGAGGGACGGAGGAGGGGAGGAGGGGAGAGGGAGGGAGGGAGGAGGGGAGGAGGGGAGAGGGAGGGAGGAGGGGAAAGGGGAGAGGGAGGGAGGAGGGACGGAGGAGGGGAGAGGAGGAGGGACGGAGGGGAGGGGAGAGGGAGGGAGGGAGGAGGGGAGGAGGGGAGAGGGAGGGAGGAGGGGAGAGGGGAGAGGGAGGGGGAAGGGGAAAGGGGAGAGGGAGGGAGGAGGGACGGAGGAGGGGAGAGGAGGAGGGACGGAGGAGGGGAGGAGGGAGAGGGAGGGAGGGAGGAGGGGAGAGGGGGGGAGAGGGAGGGGAGAAGGGGAGAGGGGAGAGGGAGGGGAAGGGGAGAGAGGAGGGAGGAGGGAGGGGAGGGGGGAGGGAGGAGGGACGGAGGAGGGGAGAGGAGGAGGGACGGAGGAGGGGAGGAGGGGAGAGGGAGGGAGGAGGGGAGGGAGGGAGGGAGGAGGGGAGGGGAGAGGGAGGGAGGAGGGGAAAGGGGGAGAGGGAGGGAGGAGGGACGGAGGAGGGGAGAGGAGGAGGGACGGAGGAGGGGAGGAGGGAGAGGGAGGGAGGGAGGAGGGGAGGAGGGGAGAGGGAGGGAGGAGGGGAGAGGGGAGAGGGAGGGGGAAGGGGAAAGGGGAGAGGGAGGGAGGAGGGACGGAGGGAGGGGAGAGGAGGAGGGACGGAGGAGGGGAGGAGGGGGAGAGGGAGGGAGGGAGGAGGGGAGGAGGGGAGGGAGGAGGGAGAGGGGGGAGGAGGGGAGAGGGAGGGAGAAGGGGAGAGGGGAGAGGGAGGGGGAAGGGGAGAGGGAGGGAGGAGGGACGGAGGAGGGGAGAGGAGGAGGGACGGAGGAGGGGAGGAGGGGAGAGGGAGGGAGGAGGGGAGAGGGAGGGAGGAGGGGAGAGGGGAGAGGGAGGGGGAAGGGGAAAGGGGAGAGGGAGGGAGGAGGGACGGAGGAGGGGAGAGGGAGGAGGGACGGAGGAGGGGAGGAGGGGAGAGGGAGGGAGGAGGGGAGAGGGAGGGAGGAGGGGAGAGGGGAGAGGGAGGGGGAAGGGGAAAGGGGAGAGGGAGGGAGGAGGGACGGAGGAGGGGAGAGGGAGGAGGGACGGAGGAGGGGAGGAGGGGAGAGGGAGGGAGGGAGGAGGGGAGGAGGGGAGGGAGGGAGGAGGGGAGAGGGGAGAGGGAGGGAGGAGGGACGGAGGAGGGGAGAGGAGGAGGGACGGAGGAGGAGGAGGAGGGGAGAGGGAGGGAGGGAGGAGGGGAGGAGGGGAGGGAGGGAGGGAGGGGGAAGGGGAAAGGGGAGAGGGAGGGAGGAGGGACGGAGGAGGGGAGAGGAGGAGGGACGGAGGAGGGGAGGAGGGGAGAGGGAGGGAGGGAGGAGGGGAGGAGGGGGGGAGAGGGAGGGAGGAGGGTAGAGTTGTCAAAGTTCTATACAGTAACTATGCCTAGACCCCAAAGAGCAGACAAAGCAGAAGCATAGTTGCCAGGAAAAACTCCTGAAGGAATACAGTGACATGGAACTCAAAACTACTTCCTGAAACGGATTTGTATGTGTACCTGTTCTGGTTGAAGGGGGTCTGCTCAACAGGCATCACGCTGTCTGGCCACGGAGCCGTCTGATTGGGTGGAGCCTGTTGCTGGGAGAACTGGTGGGGCCCCATACCCATGTCTGTTAAAGAGAGATTCAAATTAACATAACTTAAAACAAGCATATGTCCATACCAGGCTGAGTTACTAGAGAGCAGGTGATTGGTTAGAGACAGAAGTGTGTCAGGATGTTATACAAGTGACTGGCCACCAGGTGGGAGCCTTGTCCCTCTACAACTTTTAGTCATACATTTTCATACTTAAAGAAAAAAATGTTTAAAAAAAAAATCTTCGTACTGGTCCCTCATGGGAATCGAACCGACAACCCTGGCGCTGCAAGCTCTACTCACTCCATGTACGTAGAACCACAATAATTGGCCTGGTTTCAAAGGACTGGGTTTCTTACAACCCAAGGAGAAAGTGGCTAAGACCCCCCCCCCCCCCTACTAGAAAATAGGTATAGAATGAGATATTGTAGAGCAGCCCAGGTATAGAACTACTAGATATTCACTCTCTCACCGTTGACCATCATCTGAGACTGCAGCATCTGTCTGGGTCCAGGGCCGGGCTGACTGTTGGGTCTCATAGTGCCTCCAGGGCTGGGCCCCATACGGCCGAGCGTCGTCCCCTGCTGACCTGGGACCCCTGGAGGACGGACCGATGATGACCCGCTCTGACCTGGGCCCCCAGGACCCCAACCTCCCTCCTGCTGCATGCCCTGCCGAGGACCATCCATCTGACCTAGAGAGAGAGAGAGAAAAAGAGAATGAGAGAGAGAGAGAGGGAGAGAGAGACAGACAGACAGAGAGAGAGAAACAGAGAGAGAGAAACAGAGAGAGAGAGAGAAACAGAGAGAGAGAGAGAGAAAGAAACAGAGAGAGAGAGAGAAACAGAGAGAGAGAGAGAAACAGAGAGAGAGAGAGACAGAGAGGGAGAGAGAGAGACAGAAAGGGAGAGAGAGAGACAGAGAGGGAGAGAGAGAGACAGAGAGAGAGAGAGAGAGAGAGAGAGAGTGAAGATAAAGAAGCGACAAGGTCACTTTTTTTATATACAGTACCAGTCAAAAGTTTGGAATCACATTCCAGGGTTTTTCTTTCTTTCTACTATTTTCTACATTGTAGAATATTAGTGAAGACATCAAAACTATGGAATTACACATATGGAATCAGTGGCGCAGCGATCTCAGTGCTAGAGGCGTCACTACAGACCCTGGTTTGATTCCAGGCTGTATCACAACCAGCCGTGATTGGGAGTCCCATAGGGCGGCACACGATTGGCACAGCGTCGTCCGGGTTAGGGGAGGGTTTGGCTCGGGGTTAGGCCGTCATTGTTAACTAACTATTTGTTCTCCAACCGACTTGGACTGGTTTAAAAACAAAAAGGTTAAATAAAAACACATAAATGTCGTAAACCGAAACAAAATATATTTTATATTTGAGAATCTTCAAAGTAGCTTTTGTCTTGATGACAGCTTTGTACACTCTTGGGATTCTCTCAACCACCTTTGACCCCGCCTCTCCCCTTTGACCCCGCCTCTCCCCTTTGACCCCGCCTCTCCCCTTTGACCCCGCCTCTCCCCTTTGACCCCGCCTCTCACCTTTTTGTGTCCAAACATTGGACTGGAACTCTATATAAGAGTGTATTGTAAAAGACTCAGATGTAAATGTGTGTCTAACTGGAGCTGTGCATTGTTGGTGCCACGGTGAGGAGTGTGTGGGTGACCCTCCACTTCCTACCACAGGAACAGGAAGTGAGTCAATCGAGCAGTGTGACGTGTCATCGACACCCCCCGGCAGAGAGACACAGAGAGAAACAGAGACACAGAGAGAGACAGAGAGAGACAGACAGACAGAGAGACAGAGACAGAGAGAGAGACAGAGACAGAGACAGAGAGAGAAGAGAACCATTCTACAGCATGGGGGTCAAGGCATAAAATCAATCTATTCTACATTATCTATCAAATTGATTATCTATCAAATTGATCTTTTCCCATTCTGATACAGAATTCTCTAACGAGACATCTCTGATCCAGACTTTAGACCAAAAGAGTATAGCAGTGAATTGTACAGCTCAGAGACTGGAGGCCAGTCTCTATTCCCTATGCAGTGTGCACTACACTACACTACACTACACTACACTACACACACACTTAACCTCTCCACTACGATCCACCCACCTGAGAGGTTGGCCTGGTTAGACATCATGGCGGTGTGGTTTGCCAGAATTCCTTGCTGCTGTTGTAGGAGCGTGTAGGGACTGAGGGTTCCCACAGGGGGATACTGGCCCTGGGGGACCCCTGACACGGTCATGTCCAGGGATACACTCCTCACAGGGAGGCCCCTAGCTGGCCCCTGGCCCTCCGGCCCTCTGGCACCGCCATAGTCTGGAGAGAGAGAGGATTGAGGGTTTGAGATGTGTTGGTGTGGCTAAACACATACTGGAGATGGGGGTGATGAGGCAGTCGTATACGTTGTCATTTAGATTTTATGAGAAGTGGTGTGTGTGTGTGTGTTAATGTTTGTGCGTATGCAAGTGAATGTGTGTGTTTAACTTGGTCCGTGTTATCTAATGTCTGTGACAAATCAAAGTCTACTGGTCGTGTACACAATTTTGCAGATGTTATCGCAAGTGCTGTGAAACGATTACGCGCACGCGCACACGCACACACACACACACACACACACACACACACACACACACACACACACACACACACACACACACACACACTCACGTGCACATACACTCCCTGAACACTAACAGATGACCTCTGAACCTTTAGTGTGTGTGTGTGTTCTCTCTCTGCATGTATGTCTATATCTCTGTGTGTGTGTGTGTGTGTGTTTGTGTGTGTGTGTGTGTGCACGTCAGTGTGTTCTCTCTCTGCATGTATGTCTATGTGTGTGTGTGTGTGTGTGTGTTCTCTCTCTGCATGTATGTCTATATCTCTGTGTGTGTGTGTGTGTGTGTGTGTGTGTGTGTGTGTGTGTGTGTGTGTGTGTGTGTGTGTGTGTGTTTCTCTCTGCATGTATGTCTATATCTCTGTGTGTGTGTGTGTGTGTGTGTGTGTGTGTGTGTGTGTGTGTGTGTTCTCTCTCTGCATGTATGTCTATATCTCTGTGTGTGTGTGTGTGTGTGTGTGTGTGTGTGTGTGTGTGTGTGTTCTCTCTCTCTGCATGTATGTCTATATCTGTGAGTGTGTGTGTGTGTGTGTGTGTGTGTGTGTGTGTGTGTGTGTGTTCGTTCTCTCTGCATGTATGTCTATATCTGTGTGTGTGTGTGTGTGTGTGTGTGTGTGTGTGTGTGTGTGTGTGTGTGTGTGTTCTCTCTCTGCATGTATGTCTATATCTGTGTGTGTGTGTGTGTGTGTGTGTGTGTGTGTGTGTGTGTTCTCTCTCTGCATGTATGTCTGTATCTGTGAGTGTGTGTTCTCTCCAGGTATGTATGAGCCACTCACTGCCTGGCCCCATGCCCCTCTGCTGCTGCTGTGTTGCCATGGCGTTGGCAGGGCTGGTTTCCTGGGTGATGTGCAGTATGTCGTTGATGATGGTCTGTTTGTCCAGGGAGGAAGGCAGAGAGACGGGCCGCGGCTCACCGAACAGCTGGGGCTGGACACACTGCAGCTCATCTAGGATATCATCCAGCTCTGACGACTAGACACACACACACACACACACACACACACACACACACACACACACACCACACACAGTGTTTAACACAAGTGACAGGTACGGCAGGACTTCCTGTCCCCAGCTCTTTTCCGTTTCCTGAGAAAAGTAATATGACAGGTCACGTCGACCAATAAAAAAAAATGTTTAATGATGTACTAACGCAACAACGCCACATCACAACGCTACATCACAACGCCACATCACAACGCCACATCACAACGCTACATCACAACGCTACATCACAACGCTACATCACAACGCTACATCACAACGCCACATCACAACGCCACATCACAACGCCACATCACAACGCCACATCACAACGCTACATCACAACGCCACATCACAACGCTACATCACAACGCTACATCACAACGCTACATCACAACGCTACATCACAACGCCACATCACAACGCCACATCACAACGCCACATCACAACGCTACATCACAACGCTACATCACAACGCCACATCACAACGCCACATCACAACGCTACATCACAACGCCACATCACAACGCTACATCACAACGCCACATCACAACGCCACATCACAACGCTACATCACAACGCCACATCACAACGCTACATCACAACGCTACATCACAACGCTACATCACAACGCCACATCACAACGCCACATCACAACGCTACATCACAACGCTACATCACAACGCCACATCACAACGCCACATCACAACGCCACATCACAACGCCACATCACAACGCCACATCACAACGCCACATCACAACGATACATCACAACGCCACATCACAACGCTACATCACAACGCTACATCACTAGCAGTGATGGCTACATCAACGCCACATCGTGAACGCCACATCACAACGCCACATCACAACGCCACATCACAACGCTTTCATCACAACGCCACATCACAACGCCACATCACAACGCTACATCCTGCACAACGCTACATCACAACGCTACATCACAACGCCACATCACAACGCTACATCACAACGCTACATCACAACGCCACATCACAACGCCACATCACATAGACGCCACATCACAACGCTACATCACAACGACTACTTTCACATCACAACGCTACATCACAACGCTACATCACAACGCCACATCACAACGCCACATCACAACGCCACATCACAACGCCACATCACAACGCTACATCACAACGCTGCACAATCAGTGTGATGGCCACATCACAACGCCACATCACAACGCTACATCACAACGCTACATCACAACGCCACATCACAACGCTACATCACAACGCTACATCACAACGCCACATCACAACGCCACATCACAACGCCACATCACAACGCCACATCACAACGCTGGCACCCACCCTTATGTAGAGGACTCAGTGTAAAGTCCCCACACATCAGTAAATACCAATACAGTTGTTCAATTAGGAGCCGAGTTGGTTCAGCCACGGAAAAAGAACAGGAAACCTTCCCGCTTAGCCATGATTGGCTGAGATAACGGGATGGGCTGGACATGCCGAGAGATGAGTTGGGATTGGTCTGCCACGTAGCACCTTCTGTTTATAACATGATCTGCTCAGTAGGAGTAGATAATCCTCTACAGCTTTGTGTTTTTGGTAAACATTAGCCATAGAGAACTGTCAAAGTGATGCTGTCAACAACAACGATGCCCCTGAATTTAGCGGCCGCTAATCGACAAAGATCAGTGAGGAAAAAGTGATGGACTACTTTCTGCACATAGATCAGTGATGGACTACTTTCTGCACATAGATCAGTGATGGACTACTTTCTGCACATAGATCAGTGATGGACTACTTTCTGCACATAGATCAGTGTGATGGACTACTTTCTGCACATAGATCAGTGATGGACTACTTTCTGCACATAGATCAGTGATGGACTACTTTCTGCACATAGATCAGTGTGATGGACTACTTTCTGCACATAGATCCGTGATGGACTACTTTCTGCACATAGATCTGTGATGGACTACTTTCTGCACATAGATCAGTGTGATGGACTACTTTCTGCACATAGATCTGTGATGGACTACTTTCTGCACATAGATCTGTGATGGACTACTTTCTGCACATAGATCTGTGATGGACTACTTTCTGCACATAGATCAGTGTGATGGACTACTTTCTGCACATAGATCAGTGTGATGGACTACTTTCTGCACATAGATCAGTGTGAACTGGAGTGACGACAACGTTGTAGATTGTTACAATCCAAACGGAAAAGACAGTGAAGTGAAGCGTTGGATCCATGAGTACGGGTTGGAGTGGCTACATATTCAGATACTAAACATTTATAATTTGATCAGAACGTCGTTTTCATTGCAAGTTTAAAGGCATAACTGTTAGCTAGCTCGCGAACGTCAGCTTGCTGGCTCACCAACTAAGGTTGTGTGTATGACTGCGTTGTAACTAATATTACGCCACTGTTTACACCTTGTGTATCATGTTGCATGTGACAAATTAAACTTAGATTTGATTTGATATAGTGTGTGTTTCCCAGAGACGTTAATGTGAAGAACAACATGGCCAAGGACAAGATAAAGTGTGTTTTTCTCTGGAGTTTCTTCTTATTGTAGGTTTCCACTTTCACCACTTTTAGTCTTGAAATCTTTGGTTGATTACTCACTCTGAGGCACATGGCCTCACATGAAGTTTTTTCCTAGCCACCGTGCTTCTGGGGCGGTCAGGGTAGCCTAGTGGTTAGAGCGTTGGGCTAGTAACCGGAAGGTTGCAAGTTCAAATCCCCAAGCTGACAAGGTACAAATCTGTCGTTCTGCCCCTGAACAGGCAGTTAACCCAGTTAACTGCCACTACCCAGGCTGTCATTGAAAATAAGAATTTGTTCTTAACTGACTTGCCTAGTAAAATAAATAAAAATTCTACACCTGCATTGCTTGCTGTTTGGGGATTTAGGCTGGGTTTCTGTATAACACTTTGAGATAGCTGAAGGGCTTTATAAATAAATTTGATTTTGATTTGATTTAATGAGATGGGTGGGGCTAAGGGTGTGAACGATGCTGAATGGGTGGAGACAAAGCAGGGCTCTCCAGTAGATGTAGCAAAAACATTCAAGGGCCATTTTCTCGTTACAAGTTTATCAACTTTCAAAGCAGAATTACTTTCCCATTGGTCCTCAAACGCAGTGTAGGATCTACCATTTTGCAGCTCTGAATCTCTCATTTTGCTACATAAGACCGAATATAGTTGGTCAGTCACATTTACAACATTGTTCCATTACTATAACAAAAGCTGGTGCATGGGCTTGACTAGTCAGATTGGCTGGATTTGATCTACCATAGTGCTGAATCTCCACTACGGTCCACGGTGCTGAAGCTCCACTACGGTCCACGGTGCTGAAGCTCCACTACGGTCCACGGTGCTGAATCTCCACTACGGTCCACGGTGCTGAATCTCCACTACGGTCCACGGTGCTGAATCTCCACTACGGTCCACGGTGCTGAATCTCCACTACGGTCCACGGTGCTGAATCTCCACTACGGTCCACGGTGCTGAATCTCCACTACGGTCCACGGTGCTGAATCTCCACTACGGTCCACGGTGCTGAATCTCCACTACGGTCCACGGTGCTGAATCGCCACTACGGTCCACGGTGCTGAATCGCCACTACGGTCCACGGTGCTGAATCTCCACTACGGTCCACGGTGCTGAATCTCCACTACGGTCCACGGTGCTGAATCTCCACTACTAGGCCGATTTGATTGTATGTTTGTTTAGCGGAGAACCTGACACTCTCCCTGTGATAAAGTCACCACAATAAGCCGGTTATCATTACATCTGCCATTACCAGGTGTACAAAAGTATGTGGACACCTGCTCGTCAAACATCTCATTCCAAAATCATGGGCATTAATATGGAGTTGGTCCTCCCCTTTTGCTGCTATAAAAGCCTCCACTCTTCAGCCACAAGAGCATTAGTGAGGTCGGGCACTAATGTTGGGCGATTAGGCCTGGCTCGCAGTCGGTGTTCGATGAGATTGAGACCAGGGCTCTGTGCCGGCCAGTCAAGTACTTCCACACCGATCTCGATAAACCATTTCTTTATGGACCTCGCTTTGTGCACGGGGGGCATTGTCATCCTGAAACAGGAAAGGGCCTTCCCCAAACTGTTGTCACAAAGTTGGAAGCACAGAATCGTCTAGGATGTCATCGTCTGCTGTAGCATTAAGATTTCCCTTCACGGCCTCCCAAGCGGCACTGCAACACAGTGCTAGAGGTGTCACTACAGACCCGGGTTCGATCCTAGGCTGTGAAGCAGCCGGCCCCGACCGGGAGACCCGTAAGGTGGTGCATGCACGTTGACTTCGGTCGCCAGCTGTACAGTCTTTTCTCCGACACATTGGTGCGAGTGGCTTCCGGGTTAAGCGAGCAGTGTGTCAAGAAGCAGTGCGGCTTGGCAGGGTCGTGTTTCGGAGGACATACGGCTCTCGACCTTCGCCTCTCCAGTAAGGCCATTTAAAAAAAAACTAGGCAAGTCAGTTAAGAACAAATTCTTATTTACAATGACGGCCTACCTAGGAACAGTGGGTTAACTGGCCTTGTTCAGGGGCAGAACGGCAGATTTCGGTTACTGGCCCAACGCTCTAACCACTAGGCTGCCATTCTACTGCCAGTGTTTGTCTATGGAGATTGCATGGCTGTGTGAGCAATTTTATACATCTGTCAGCAACACATCTGGCTGAAATAACCAAATCCACTATTTTCATTGTAGAAAATAGTGAAGACATCAAAACTATAAAATAACACATATGGAATCATGTAGTAACCAAAAATCAAAATATATTTTAGATCCTTCAAATAGTCACCCTTTGCCTTGATGACAGCTTTGCACACTCTTGGTATTCTCTCAACCAGCTTCATGAGGTAGTCACCTGGAATGCATTTCAATTAACATGTGTGCCTTGTTAAAAAGTTAATTTGTGGAATTTCTTTCCTTCTTTATGCGTTTGAGCCAATCAGTTGTGTTGTGACAAGGTAGGGGTGGTATACCGAAGAGAGACCTATTTGGTAAAAGACCAAGTCCATGTTATGGCAACAAAAGCTCAAATAAGCAAAGAGAAACAACAGTCCATCATTACTTTAAGACATGAAGGTCAGTCAATCTGGAAGATGTCAAGAACTTTGAATGTTTCTTCAAGTGCAGTCGCAAAAACCATCAAGCACTAGGATGAAACTGGCTCTCATGAGGACCGCCACAGGAAAGGAAGACCCAGAGTTACCTCTGCTGCAGAGGATACATTCATTAGAGTTACCAGCCTCAGAAATTGCAGCCCAAATAAATGCTTCACAGATTTGAGGTAACATACATCTCAACATCAACTGTTCAGAGGAGACTGTGTGAATCAGACCTTCATGGTCGAATTGCTGCAAAGAAACCACTACTAAAAGACACCAATAATAAGAAGAGACTTACTTGGGTCAAGAAACACAAGCAATGGTGAATGGATGATCTCCACATGTGTGGTTCCCACCGTGAAGCATGGAGGAGGAGATGTGATGGTGTGGGGGTGCTTTGCTGGTGACACTGTCTGTGATTTATTTAGAATTCAAGGTACACTTAACCAGCATGGCAACCACGGCATTCTGCAGTAATACACCATCCCATCTGGTTTGGGCTTTGTGGGACTATCATTTGTTTTCCAACAGGACAATAACCAAACACACCTCCAGGCTGTGTAAGGGCTATTTGACCATGGTGGATTATAACAGACATTTTTGTAGGGGTTGATACATTTTTCATTAGGGAAATTTAAGTCAAAGTGGAAATTACAAACTTTAGAAGTATTTTTAAAACTAAAGTACACTACAAGTTTGCATTTCCTGTGATCAAATTAAGATCCTACATCTGTACATGCATTCTCGTGTTTCTTTAACTTATCGTAGTTCTTGTGTGGTTTTTATTCGTACTTTAATTTTTGTATATTTTCAAATGATATATATTATAATCATTGCATTGTTGGGAAAGAGCTTCAAAAGGTAGGAATTTCACTCCACTGCACTTGTCCTTGTGGTGACTAACAAAATGTCTCCGGTTGGTCAAATGTCTGTTGGTTTACTATTCTAGTGGGGACTTCTGGTCACAAGTATAGTTACACACACACACACACACACACACACACACACACACACACACACACACACACACACACACACACACACACACACACACACACACACACACACACACACACACACAGTTCCTGTCTTCCTCCAGCATGGATATTATAATTGTGATGCATTATGGGAGACATTCAGAAAAAAAAAATGATAGGACATTTCTGTCGCTCGGGCCAAGCTGGCACAGGACCAATAGAAACACAGCAATACTGTGGGAGTGTGTGTGTGTGTTTATATTCACGCCAAAAAAACATTTAGATGATATCAACAACAGATAATATCAGAGCAGAAATGAGAAGTCTGGACTTGTTTTTGGACCTACTGTAATACCGTTGGTTAAGTTTGTCCAGGATCGATCTAAGGCTGCAACAATACGACTACATTACCCATAACCCCTTACTCCGAACCCATTCCCCAACTACCAGCCTACACTTCCCAGCTAGGTTCGAACTCCTTCACCCCCAGTCTTTTCTCCGCACACAGCAGAAATAACAGGGGGGAGGAGCCGACTGTACAAAGAGAGAAAAGCACACATCCACTTCCATATGAAAACAAACTACAGCAGATCTTACCCTGCTATTCTCTAATATAAACAGACCTATAGGCTTTCTAAACATTGACTTAAGAGAGAGTAAATAAGTTGTAGTGTCTGAGAACCAACACGAGGGGGCAGCACACTAGACGTCCCTGTCACAGATCGGCTCGGGGCCCAACATTCACCCCCAGCACCGCTTCACACACGTAGTGGAGCAGGGATGAGTTGTGACAGATGCCCCAGGCTCTACCCCGAAAGGCACCCTATTCCCTACATAGTGCTATGGGACTTGGTCAAATGTAGTGCACTATATAGGAAATTATAAACCGGGTGGTTTGAGCCCTGAATGCTGATTGGCTGACAGCCGTGGTATAATCAGACCTTAAACCACGGGTACGACAAAAACAGTTATTTGTTACTGCTCTATTTACATTGGTAACCAGTTTATAACAGCAATAAGGCACCTCGGGGGTTTGTGGTATATGGCCAATATACCATGGCCAAGGGTTGTGTCCAGGCACTCTGTGTTGTGCACAGGCCTTAGTCATGCCTTATTGCTTAATTATGGTGCCATTTGGGATTCAGAATGCCTGGAAAGAGGCGCTGGTGTTTCCACAGTCAAAAACCGGCCTCTTGCAATAGTACACGCACGCACGCACACGCACACGCACACACACACACACGCACACACACACACACACACACACACACACACACACACACACACACACACACACACACACACACACACACACACACACACACACACACACACACACACTTGGCTGCGTTCTCTGTGGGCCATATCAAGTTGCTCTGTCCAGGACCCAGTCTTTTGGCTGTGTTTTCACACAGTGTGTGAGCAACGCTGGCAGAGACAGGATATGGCAGGGAGAGAGGACCCTAAATGAGGTCAGGGATGATGAGGTCACGATCGCGTTCTCTACTCCCTCTCAGGTCCTTAGTGAGCTATATAGAATGTGATTTGGGACACAACTCATATCTAACATTAACGCTATTATTAATCCAAGTCATTGAGAACAAACAGTAATTTTAAACAACGATGAGAATCCTTTGAGGTTCCATGTATAATATAATAATATATGCCATTTAGCAGACGCTTTTATCCAAAGCAACTTACAGTCATGTGTGCATACATTCTACGTATGGGTGGTCCCGGGATTGAACCCACTACCCTGGCGTTACAAGCGCCATGCTCTACCAACTGAGCTACAGAAGGACCCACACACACATGTCATCTGTTTTTATTTTATTTAACCTTTAATTAACTAGGCAAGTCAGTCAAGAGCAAATTCTTATTTATGATGATGGCCTACCCGGGGAACTGCCTTGTTCAGGGCAAGAATGACAGATTTTTACCTTGTCAGCTTCGGGGAGTTGATCCAGCAACCTTTCGGTTACTGGCCAAATGCACTAACCACTAGGCTACCTGCCGCCTCTACACTCTAACCACTAGGCTACCTGCCACCTCTACGCACTAACCACTAGGCTACCTGCTTCTGTTACTGATGACCTTTGGTATCTACCGTTTAGACTACCAATGGGAAAAGGTAACTACCGTCTAGACGACCAGGGGAAAAGGTCATCTACCGTCTAGACGACCAGGGGAAAAGGTCATCTACCGTCTAGACCACTAGGGGAAATGGGATCTACCGTCTAGACGACCAGGGGAAATGGGATCTACCGTCTAGACCACTAGGGGAAATGGGATCTACCGTCTAGACGACCAGGGGAAATGGGATCTACCGTCTAGACGACCAGGGAAAATGGGATCTACCGTCTAGACCACTAGGGGAAATGGGATCTAACGTCGAGACGACCAGGGGAAAAGGTAATCTACCGTCTAGACTACCAGGGGAAATGGGATCTACCGTCTAGACTACCAGGGAAATGGGATCTACCGTCTAGACGACCAGGGAAAAGGTCATCTACCGTCTAGACTACCAGGGGAAATGGCATCTACCGTCTAGACTACCAGGGGAAATGGGATCTACCGTCTAGACTACCAGGGGAAATGGGATCTACCGTCTAGACTACCAGGGGAAATGGGATCTACCGTCTAGTCCGTCCATATGTTAAAAAGGACTAACATGTCAACTACAGAACTAAGCCAACCTCAGCGTGAGCTTTGGTAGTGAATGGTATGAACTTTGAACTCTTACTCACTAAAGAAGTGAGACATCCTAGCCTTTGAGTTAACAACAGCAGCTGTAAATGTGGGCTAGGAGAGGACAGACAGAGTATCCCCTCTACCAACCAATGACGACACTACAACGTATCCCGTTCACCACCGTAGACACTCTTCAAAGGACAAAGGACTCGGTTGGGCAACACGGCCTTCCATCTACCACCAACCTATTGAAGCGCAGCTCAGAGTAAATATTTATTGCATTTTCCTTTTCCAAATGGGCGGTAATTTAGAATGCATAAGATACTGTATTTACGATAGCACAGCATCTTCCTTTGTTACTCAGTCTTCCCGCTCTTTCACTCAAACCCAGCCCCTTTTCTTTGTGTAACCAGCTGTCATATCTGCTCCGTCTGCTAGGGACGTTTTCCTTTATGACATAATTTGTAATCAAGGTATGATTCATTCTGTATATATGTAATCCTGTGTGATTAGTTAGGTTTTCAGTAAATAAATAATTAAACCCAATTTTGAATTGCTGATTCTACTTGTTAGCCAGGGTTCGTGAAGATAACCAAGAATTTACAACTTTCAGATGAGACTGAAATAAGGTGATGATTAATATTGACTGCTATTGATGTAAAATATTACTAGGTCTTTAAGAGTTTATTCGGAAGATAACAGCTCTATAAATATTATTTTGTGGTGCCCAGACTTTCTAGTTAATTACATCTACATGATTAGCTCAATCAGGTAATATTAATTACAGAGAAAGGATTTTATAGAATAGCATGTCATATCACTTAATCCGGCAAAGCCAAAGACACGACAACACCGACTCTCTCATTCTAGAACACCGACTCTCTCATTCTAGAACACCGACTCTCTCATTCTAGAACACCGACTCTCTCATTCTAGAACACCGACTCTCTCATTCTAGAACACCGACTCTCTCATTCTAGAACACCGACTCTCTCATTCTAGAACACCGACTCTCTCATTCTAGAACACCGACTCTCTCATTCTAGATTCTCTGAATATGACACGACTTATACTTTTGACAATGAGGACCTTTATCAAGTTCCCCAGCACTAGTCAGTTTAATTTGTGGATATTATTTTTTATGTCTCTGTGTGCAGTTTGGAGGGAGTTTCTATCCAACACAATGACTGGAAGTATTCCTCTATTAAATACCATTCATTCAACATCAACTATCATTCCAAAAAAACAAAATAAAACGATCTAATGAAAATATCACTAATCGTTAATAATCATTCCGTCAACTTGCACCCAAACCATGGTGCTACTCATCCTTTACAATTATGAGTCATAAATGAGAGAAATCTCATGCCACCCACCTGCTCAGAGCGATCATATCCTGTATCCTGTTTCTCAGTCTTCACATGGATGGGGTGTTTCATCTCCGTCTTCACCTCTCCTCCTCCTCCTCCCTCCATCCTAGCCTGCCTCTCCTTCATGCCCCCCTCCTCTTCATCCAGCAGGTACCTCAGCAGTGCATTGTCCTTCTTCTTAGGACTCAGGGGCTCCTGTTTGGAGGAGAGGTTTCCATCTGTACCCCCTCCTGTACCCACCTGGGTGTTGACGTTACTCCCCTGCTCTCCCAGCTCTTTGCCAGTGGCCTCAGCGGTGAGCTTGGCCAGGTCGACAGGAGAGGTGCTGTTCTGGAGCAGCCTGTGGAGTATTTTGTGTTTCTCCTTTAGGGATGTGGCGTGGCCCCCTGGGGCCCCTGGACCATGAGGGCCCCCCAGCCCTGACGAGGGGTCCTTGGGGTCTCCTCCTCCGTTGGGAGACGGGGGGGTGTCGAGGGGTTCGGACTTGGTGGTGAGGAGCTGGAGTAGTTTGGTGTGGCCCTTGTTGTCGTGGAGGACACGGCTCTGCGCGTTGGGGCCGTCGTTTGAGCCGTCCCTCTCCTCTTTGACGTCACCGTGGTTACCGCTGCTACCGTTTCCGTCAGTCTGTCTGTCCATCTGTCTCTGGTCGTACTGTCCACCCTGCTCTCCGTGAGGATCCACGTTAGTGCCACCGCCAACTTTCGACATCATGTGAGGGTTGACCCCTGCCCCCATCGTGATGCCGGCTGGCGACCCCATCATCTTCCTGTCCGGTGACCCTAGCGTGTGTGTGTGCGAATGCCCCCCAGCGCCATGAATGTGTGGGTGAACGCAACCGCCGTGACCAACCCCGTGACACTCACTCAGGGCCTGCAGGGCCGACAGAGAACTACTGGTGTAACTGTTAGCCTGACTGTTAGCCTGACTGTTAGCCTGACTGTTAGCATGACTGTTAGCATGACTGTTAGCATGACTGTTAGCATGACTGTTAGCATGACTGTTAGCATGACTGTTAGCCGCAGGACCGCTACCTCCTACTGCAACCCCTGTTCCAGACCCACACATCCCCACAGGGGAGGGCGAGTGCAGGCATGGGGCCACGCGAGGGCTCCCTGCCATCCCTGGACTCGCCCGGTGCCTAGGGGACAGCATCGAGTTCTGTTGCCCCAGATGGGGGCCTCCGGCTGGGGTCGGGCTGCCTCGAGACGGGCTGCTCATCCTCCAGCTGGCCCCTTGCTGGTGGGGATGGTTGGGGGGGTTCATGCC
This sequence comes from Oncorhynchus keta, assembly GCF_023373465.1. Lineage (NCBI taxonomy): Eukaryota > Metazoa > Chordata > Actinopteri > Salmoniformes > Salmonidae > Oncorhynchus > Oncorhynchus keta. Next base: position 6,143,219 of record NC_068424.1, on the reverse strand, counting down.
CATGCCGCCCTGCATCCCTCCAGGGTAGCCCATGGGCTGGGGAGGGCAACCGTAACGGTAGCCCTGCATGTGTCCAGACCCGGACCCCATGGGTCCGAGCCCTGGTTCTCTGGACCCTGGACCTCCATGAGGAAGGGAGAAGGGCGTGCTGTTGGAGCTGATCGTGGTGTCCTGTCCCTGGGGCACCAGGCCAGATATTGTCCCCGGGGTTGGAGGTGTCATTGAGGGGTTGGGGACCATTGGTTTGGGGCCGGGGCCCATCACTGTCCCATGCTGGCCCTGTCCACCGGGCCCCATGTCCTGACCCGGCCCCATACCACACACTGACTGCTCTCTGGGGATAACACACGGGATACAAGAGGTGGAGGTTACACACACACAGAGCAGTAACACAGAGCAGCAACACACACACACACACACACACACAGAACATTAAATTCTCTGGCAACAGTTCTGGTGGACATTACTGCTGTCAGCATTCCAAATCCACGCTCACTCAAAACTTGAGACATCTGTGGCATTGTGTAGTGTGACAAAACTGCACATTTTAGAATGGTATTTTATTGCACCCAGCACAAGGTGCACCTGTGTAATGCTCATGCTGTTGAATCAGATTGTTGATATGCCACACCTGTCCGGTGGATGGATTATCTTGGCAAAGAAGAAATGCTCCCTAACAGGGTTGTAAACAAATTTGGGGTCAGAGCTGGGGTCAGGGGTTATGGAACGTTCCTCTGTAGCAGGTGTAGAGACATGTAGAGCTGGGGTTCAGGGGTTAGGGGTCAGGGGTTAGGGAACGTACCTCTGTAGCAGGTGTAGAGACATGTAGAGCTGGGGTTCAGGGGTTAGGGGTCAGGGGTTAGGGAACGTACCTCTGTAGCAGGTGAGAGACATGTAGAGCTGGGGTTCAGGGGTTAGGGGTCAGGGGTTAGGGAATGTACCTCTGTAGCAGGTGAGAGACATGTAGAGCTGGGGTTCAGGGGTTAGGGATCAGGGGTTAGGGAACGTACCTCTGTAGGAGGTGTAGAGACATGTAGAGCTGGGGTTCAGGGGTTAGGGGTCAGGGAACATACCTCTGTAGCAGGTGTAGAGACATGTAGAGCTGGGGTTCAGGGGTTAGGGGTTAGGGAACGTACCTCTGTAGCAGGTGTAGAGACATGTAGAGCTGGGGTTCAGGGGTTAGGGGTCAGGGGTTAGGGAACGTACCTCTGTAGCAGGTGTAGAGACATGTAGAGCTGGGGTTCAGGGGTTAGGGGTCAGGGGTTAGGGAACGTACCTCTGTAGCAGGTGTAGAGACATGTAGAGCTGAGGTTCAGGGGTTAGGGGTCAGGGGTTAGGGAACGTACCTCTGTAGCAGGTGTAGAGACATGTAGAGCTGGGGTTCAGGGGTTAGGGGTCAGGGGTTAGGGAACGTACCTCTGTAGCAGGTGTAGAGACATGTAGAGCTGGGGTTCGTTGGTGGCAGGGGAGCGGACCAGCTTGCTCTTGGTGTGAGCCGACACGATGGTCCCGTCTGACAGAGAGAACCTGTAGATGGGGCTGAATGCCTGGCCGTGACGCAACACTGCAGAGAGACGCACAGCGGCGAGGCAGAGTTAAACGAGGCAAGCTGGGATTCAAACAACAGAGCAGGCACCCCGGCACAGCTGAGGGATCGGGGCTGGAGAAACGCCACTACTTTGGATGCATCCATGAAATCAACATGATGTGTTGAAATTCTCTAAGATGATATAGGTCTAGTCTAAGATGATATAGGTCTAGTCTAAGATGATATAGGTCTAGTCTAAGATGATATAGGCCTAGTCTAAGATGATAAAGGTCTAGTCTAAGATGATATAGGTCTAGTCTAAGATGATATAGGTCTAGTCTAAGATGATATAGGTCTAGTCTAAGATGATATAGGTCTAGTCTAAGATGATATAGGTCTAGTCTAAGATGATATAGGTCTAGTCTAAGATGATATAGGTCTAGTCTAAGATGATATAGGTCTAGTCTAAGATGATATAGGTCTAGTCTAAGATGATATAGGTCTAGTCTAAGATGATATAGGCCTAGTCTAAGATGATATAGGCCTAGTCTAAGATGATATAGGCCTAGTCTAAGATGATATAGGGCTTGTCTAAGATGATATAGGCCTTGTCTAAGATGATATAGGCCTTGTCTAAGATGATATAGGTCTTGTCTAAGATGATATAGGTCTAGTCTAAGATGATATAGGCCTTGTCTAAGATGATATAGGTCTAGTCTAAGATGATATAGGCCTTGTCTAAGATGATATAGGTCTAGTCTAAGATGATATAGGTCTAGTCTAAGATGATATAGGTCTAGTCTAAGATGATATAGGCCTTGTCTAAGATGATATAGGCTTCGTCTGGTAGTCTAAGATGATATAGGCTTCGTCTGGTAGTCTAAGATGATATAGGCTTCGTCTGGTAGTCTAAGATGATATAGGTCTTGTCAGGTAGTCTAAGATGATATAGATCTCGTCAGGTAGTCTAAGATGATACAGGCCTCGTCAGGTAGTCTAAGATGATATAGGCCTCGTCTGGTAGTCTAAGATGATATAGGCCTCGTCTGGTAGTCTAAGATGATATAGGCCTCGTCTGGTAGTCTAAGATGATATAGGCCTCGTCTGGTAGTCTAAGATGATACAGGCCTCGTCTGGTAGTCTAAGATGATATAGGCCTCGTCTGGTAGTCTAAGATGATATAGGCCTCGTCTGGTAGTCTAAGATGATACAGGCCTCGTCTGGTAGTCTAAGATGATACAGGCCTCGTCTGGTAGTCTAAGATGATATAGGCCTCGTCTGGTAGTCTAAGATGATACAGGCCTCGTCTGGTAGTCTAAGATGATACAGGCCTCGTCTGGTAGTCTAAGATGATACAGGCCTCGTCTGGTAGTCTAAGATGATACAGGCCTCGTCTGGTAGTCTAAGATGATACAGGCCTCGTCTGGTAGTCTAAGATGATACAGGCCTCGTCTGGTAGTCTAAGATGATATACAGGCCTCGTCTGGTAGTCTAAGATGATACAGGCCTCGTCTGGTAGTCTAAGATGATACAGGCCTCGTCAAGTAGTCTAAGATGATACAGGCCTCGTCAGGTAGTCTAAGATGATATACAGGCCTCGTCTGGTAGTCTAAGATGATACAGGCCTCGTCTGGTAGTCTAAGATGATATAGGCCTCGTCTGGTAGTCTAAGATGATACTACAGGCCTCGTCTGGTAGTCTAAGATGATACAGGCCTCGTCTGGTAGTCTAAGATGATACAGGCCTCGTCTGGTAGTCTAAGATGATACAGGCCTCGTCTGGTAGTCTAAGATGATACAGGCCTCGTCTGGTAGTCTAAGATGATACAGGCCTCGTCTGGTAGTCTAAGATGATATACAGGCCTCGTCTGGTAGTCTAAGATGATACAGGCCTCGTCTGGTAGTCTAAGATGATACAGGCCTCGTCAAGTAGTCTAAGATGATACAGGCCTCGTCTGGTAGTCTAAGATGATACAGGCCTCGTCTGGTAGTCTAAGATGATATAGGCCTCGTCTGGTAGTCTAAGATGATACTACAGGCCTCGTCTGGTAGTCTAAGATGATACAGGCCTCGTCTGATGATACAGGTCTCTAAGATGATACAGGCCTCGTCTGGTAGTCTAAGATGATACAGGCCTCGTCTGGTAGTCTAAGATGATACAGGCCTCGTCTGGTAGTCTAAGATGATATACAGGCCTCGTCTGGTAGTCTAAGATGATATAGGCCTCGTCTGGTAGTCTAAGATGATACAGGCCTCGTCTGGTAGTCTAAGATGATATAGGCCTCGTCTGGTAGTCTAAGATGATACAGGCCTCGTCTGGTAGTCTAAGATGATATAGGCCTCGTCAGGTAGTCTAAGATGATATAGGCCTCGTCTGGTAGTCTAAGATGATACAGGCCTCGTCTGGTAGTCTAAGATGATATAGGCCTCGTCAGGTAGTCTAAGATGATATAGGCCTCGTCAGGTAGTCTAAGATGATACAGGCCTCGTCTGGTAGTCTAAGATGATATAGGCCTCGTCAGGTAGTCTAAGATGATATAGGCCTCGTCTGGTAGTCTAAGATGATACAGGCCTCGTCAGGTAGTCTAAGATGATATAGGCCTCGTCTGGTAGTCTAAGATGATACAGGCCTCGTCAGGTAGTCTAAGATGATACAGGCCTCGTCTGGTAGTCTAAGATGATACAGGCCTCGTCAGGTAGTATAAGATGATACAGGCCTCGTCTGGTAGTCTAAGATGATACAGGCCTCGTCAGGTAGTATAAGATGATACAGGCCTCGTCAGGTAGTCTAAGATGATACAGGCCTCGTCTGGTAGTCTAAGATGATACAGGCCTCGTCTGGTAGTCTAAGATGATATAGGCCTCGTCAGGTAGTCTAAGATGATACAGGCCTCGTCTGGTAGTCTAAGATGATACAGGCCTCGTCTGGTAGTCTAAGATGATACAGGCCTCGTCAGGTAGTCTAAGATGATACAGGCCTCGTCAGGTAGTCTAAGATGATACAGGCCTCGTCAGGTAGTCTAAGGCCTCGTCAGGTAGTATAAGATGATACAGGCCTCGTCTGGTAGTCTAAGATGATATAGACCTCGTCAGGTAGTCTAAGATGATACAGGCCTCGTCTGGTAGTCTAAGATGATACAGGCCTCGTCTGGTAGTCTAAGATGATACAGGCCTCGTCTGGTAGTATAAGATGATACAGGCCTCGTCAGGTAGTATAAGATGATACAGGCCTCGTCAGGTAGTATAAGATGATACAGGCCTCGTCAGGTAGTCTAAGATGATACAGGCCTCGTCAGGTAGTCTAAGATGATACAGGCCTCGTCAGGTAGTATAAGATGATACAGGCCTCGTCAGGTAGTATAAGATGATACAGGCCTCGTCAGGTAGTATAAGATGATACAGGCCTCGTCTGGTAGTCTAAGATGATATAGGCCTCGTCAGGTAGTCTCAGACGATATAGACCTCGTCAGGTAGTCTAAGATGATATAGGCCTCGTCTGGTAGTCTAAGATGATACAGGCCTCGTCAGGTAGTCTAAGATGATACAGGCCTCGTCAGGTAGTCTAAGATGATATAGGCCTCGTCTGGTACTCTAAGATGATACAGGCCTCGTCTGGTAGTCTAAGATGATACAGGCCTCGTCAGGTAGTCTAAGATGATATAGGCCTCGTCTGGTAGTCTAAGATGATACAGGCCTCGTCAGGTAGTCTAAGATGATACAGGCCTCGTCTGGTAGTCTAAGATGATATAGGCCTCGTCAGGTAGTCTCACCCTCTTGTTGGTGTCTCTTGGCGAAGGACATCTCTCCGTCGTTCTGTAGGTGAAACCTCTGGATGCTTCTCCTCACCAGGTCTTCCCAGCCAGGCTTCATAGAGGCTCTCAGAAGACTGGTGTCTAGTGACGTGATCTTACCTAGGGACACAGCAGAGGGAGAGAGAGAGACAGGCTACTGATCACAAATGTGTGTGTATATACTGTCCACACATCAGTGGCAGGTAGGAGCCAGACAGACAGACAAGTTGGTGATCCTACAGTGACTTTATACTTTACCTCACAGCCAGTTGAAAGAGGAGCACAGTGTGTGTTTGTGTGTGTGTGTGTGTTTGTGTGTGGTGGGCATTTATCCTGTACTATATAATCGGTGTCAACAGTTCGATATAGAGTTTGAGGTTCTTTATGTTCAGAAGCGTGTGTGTTAACAGGAACAGTAGCTGGTGCTTGGGCACTGCCCAGGCTGAGAGAGGGGTGGCAAACAGCTGGAAGACAGGTCTCTACAATGGTTCTCTCTTGACAGTGACAACCTGAGAAACTTGCTCTGTCATTGGCTACCTCCCTACCTAGTCATTAAAGACGGTTCTGCAATTGATTCCAGTCCGTCTGACCATTTATAGATAGTTCTTAATCAATCAGAAAACAGTCTGGTGTACTGCCTTGGTCATAATTCTGTGGCGGTGTGATTGGTTAATGTCAGACAGCTGGTATGATCGCAGTGCTGTGATTGGTTACCTTGCAGGTCCTGCCGGGTGGTGAAGCTCTCGTGCGTGGGGAGAACGGGACGCTCCTTCATGGGCATCCTGCGAGCCACACATATCAGACATGACTGGAAGTCTAGAGGGGGAGAGAGACAGGGGGGGGGACAGGAGGGAGAGAGAGAGGAGGGGGAGAGAGAGAGAGGGGAGAAAAGAAGAGAGAGAGAGAGAGAGAGAGAGAGAGGAGGGGAGAGAGAGAGGAGGGGAGAGAGAGAGGAGGGGAGAGAGAGAGAGGAGGGGAGAGAGATAGAGAGGAGGGGAGAGGAGAGAGGAGAGAGAGAGAGATAGAGAGGAGGGGAGAGAGATAGAGAGGAGGGGAGAGAGATAGAGAGTGGAGGGAGAGAGAGAGAGTGGAGGGAGAGAGAGAGGAGGGGAGAGAGTGACAGCAGGGGAGAGAGAAAGAGAGGAGGGGAGAGAGTGACAGGAGGGGAGAGAGAGAGGAGGGAGAGAGAGTGACATGAGGGGAGAGAGAGAGGAGGGAGAGAGAGAGAGAGAGAGATAGAGAGGAGGGGAGATTTCAGCCCCAGAAACTAGAATATGCATATAATTGTCAGATTATGATAGCAAACACTCTAAAGTTTCCAAAACTGTAAAAAATATTGTCTGTGAGTATAACAGAACTGATATTGCAGGTGAAAGCCTGAGGAAAATCCAATCAGGAAGTGCCTCTTATTTTGAAACCTTTCTGTTCCTATGCATGCCTATCCTCCATTTAAAGGGATATCAACCATATACCTTTTTCTATGGCTTCCCCAAGGTGTCGACAGTCTGCAGACATAGTTTCAGGCTTTTATTTTGAAAAATGAGCGTGAAAGATCACATTGAGTAAGTGGATAGGTGGGGGCTCTCAGAGTGAGTTTTGCGCTACAGAGTAAAGTGGCCATCGTTCCTCCTGTTGTTATTGAAAAAGCTACACACCCGGTTGATATATAATCAAATATATATTTTAAAAACAACCTGAGGATTGATTATTAAAAACGTTTGACATGTTTCTGTGGACATGATGGATATTATTTGGAATATACCTCTGCGTTGTGGTGACCGCTCTTTCCTGTGGATTTTCTGAACATAACGCAACAAACAAACGTCTGTATTTTGGATATAAAAATAATCTTTATGGAACAAAAGGAACATTTGTTGTGTAACTGGGAGTCTCGCGAGTGAAAACATCCGAAGATCATCAAAGATAAAAGATTAATTTGATTGTCTGTCTGATTTCCGTGACCTAGCTACTTAATGCTTAGTGTACATAATGTTATGTTATGCTATCGATAAACTTGGATTGCTTTCGCTGTAAAGCATAATTTCAAAATGACAGGTGGATTAACAAAAGGCTAAGCTGTGTTTTGCAATATTGCACTTGTGATTTTCATGAATATGAATATTTTTTTTGTAATTATCCCGCTACTGGGATGTGCGTCAACAAGTTAAAGAGAGAAGTGGTTTATCCATACATCTCTGTTTCGGATAGATAGCTCTTCGTGTTGTTGTTTGTTTAGTATTTTCCAATTTTCCCAGAAGTGGTTCGATTCTATGGATTCTTCAAATACATCAAACTGATTTCTGTTGTGTAGGTTCCTCTTTTTTTCTTTTTCTGAGGCTCTGCTTTTGGTTTTCTCAAATTTTTCTAGGGTTTTTGTATTTTTCAACAAAAATATACTGTTCAATATCAATATACTGTTTTAGGCTTCCTACTGCCAAGTTTACACCTTTACAATTACAGTGAAACATTTTGTCCAGGAAGATGTCTAAAAGGGATTGCATTTGTTGTTGCCAAATTGTTTTTTGGTCGGTTTCCACACTACTTTCCTTCCATCTGTAGCATTTCCTCCCCTTATACAGTTTTCTTTGGCTTTGATGCCTCATGATTGTGTATTTTTCTGTTCAAGTAGACTGTGATTTTGCTGTGATCTGATAGAGGTGTCAGTGGGCTGACTGAACGCTGAGAGAATCTGGGTACAGATTGTAACAGAGCTGTAGGGATACCTACCCTAGGAGTGTCCTCGAAGCCTACCATTGACTATGTACAGACCCAGGATGTAACAGAGCTGTAGGGGTACCTACCATAGGAGTGTCCTCGAAGCCTACCATTGACTATGTACAGACCCAGGATGTAACAGAGCTGTAGGGGTACCTACCATAGGAGTGTCCTCGAAGCCTACCATTGACTATGTACAGACCCAGGATGTAACAGAGCTGTAGGGGTACCTACCATAGGAGTGTCCTCGAAGCCTACCATTGACTATGTACAGACCCAGGATGTAACAGAGCTGTAGGGGTACCTACCATAGGAGTGTCCTCGAAGCCTACCATTGACTATGTACAGACCCAGGATGTAACAGAGCTGTAGGGGTACCTACCATAGGAGTGTCCTCGAAGCCTACCATTGACTATGTACAGACCCAGGATGTAACAGATAGGGGTACCTAACGAAGCCTACCATTGACTATGTACAGACCCAGGATGTAACAGAGCTGTAGGGGTACCTACCGTAGGAGTGTCCTCGAAGCCTACCATTGACTATGTACAGACCCAGGATGTAACAGAGCTGTAGGGGTACCTACCCTAGGAGTGTCCTCGAAGCCTACCATTGACTATGTACAGACCCAGGATGTAACAGAGCTGTAGGGGTACCTACCATAGGAGTGTCCTCGAAGCCTACCATTGACTATGTACAGACCCAGGATGTAACAGAGCTGTAGGGGTACCTACCATAGGAGTGTCCTCGAAGCCTACCATTGACTATGTACAGACCCAGGATGTAACAGAGCTGTAGGGGTACCTACCATAGGAGTGTCCTCGAAGCCTACCATTGACTATGTACAGACCCAGGATGTAACAGAGCTGTAGGGGTACCTACCATAGGAGTGTCCTCGAAGCCTACCATTGAGTATGTACAGACCCAGGATGTAACAGAGCTGTAGGGGTACCTACCATAGGAGTGTCCTCGAAGCCTACCATTGACTATGTACAGACCCAGCGTGTGACAGAACTGCAGGAGCCCTCTATAACGCCCTCAATTCAAATTTGAACATCAAAACCAGTTCAAATGTCTATACTTATAAATGTAATTTAAGTGGGAAGTTTACAGACACTTAGGTCGGAGTCATTAAAACTCGTTTTTCAACCACTCCACAAATGTCTTGTTAACAAACTATAGTTTTGGCAAGTCGGTTAGGACATCTACTTTGTACATGACAAGTAATTTTAACCAACAATTGTTTAAAGACAGAATATTTCACTTATAATTCACTGTATCACAATTCCAGTGGGTCAGAAGTTTACATACACTAAGTTGAATGTGCCTTTTTAAACAGCTTGGAAAATTCCAGATAATGTCATGGCTTTAGAAGCTTCTGATAGGCTAATTGACATTATTTGAGTTAAATTGGAGGTGTACCTGTGGATGCATTTCAAGGCCTACCTTTGCTTGACATCATGGGAAAATCAAAAGAAATCAGCCAAGACCTCAGAAAACAAATTGTAGACCTCCACAAGTCTGGTTCATCCTTGGGAACAATTTCCAAACTCTTGAAGGAACCACGTTCATCTGTACACGCAATAGTACGCAAGTATAAACACCATGGAACCACACAGCCATCATACCGCTCAGGAAGGAGACGTGTTCTGTCTCCTAGAGATGAACGTACTTTGCTGCGAAAAGTGCAAATCATTCCCAGAACAAAAGCAAAGGACCTTGTGAAGATGCTGGAGGAAACAGGTACAAAAGTATCTATATCCACAGTAAAACGAGTCCTATATCGACATAACCTGAAAGGCCGCTCAGCAAGGAAGAAGCCATTGTTCCAAAACTGCCATAAAAAAGCCAGACTACTGTTTGCAACTGCACATGGGGACAAAGATCGTACTTTTTGGAGGAATGTCGTCTGGTCTTACGAAACAAAAATAGAACTGTTTGGCCATAATGACCATTGTTATGTTTGGAGGAAAAAGGGGGAGGCTTGCAAACCGAAGAACACCATCCCATCTGCGAAGCACGGGGGTGGCAGCATCATGTTGTGGGGGTGCTTTGCTGCAGGAGGGACTTGTGCACTTCACAAAATAGATGGCATCATGAGGCAGGAACATTATGTGGATATATTGAAGAAACATCTCAAGACATCAGTCAGGAAGTTAAAGCTTGTTCGCAAATGGGTCTTTCAAATGGACAATGACCCCACGCATACTTCCAAAGTTGTGGCAAAATGGCTTAAGGACAACAAAGTCAAGGTATCGGAGTGGCCATCACAAAGCCCTGACCTCAATCCCATAGAAAATGTGTGAGCAGAAATGAAAAAGTGTGTGTGAGCAAGGAGGCCTACAAACCTGACTCCATTAAACCATCTCTGTCAGGAGGAAGGGGCCAAAATTCACCCAACATATTGTGGGAAGCTTGTGGAAGGCTACCCGAAAAGTTTGACCCAAGTTAAACAATTTAAAGGAAATGCTACCAAAATGAATTGAGTGCATGTAAACTTCTGACCCACTGAGAACGTGATGAAATAAATAAAAAGGTGAAATAAATCACCTCTCTCTACTATTATTCTGACATTTCACGTTCTTAAAATAAAGTGGTGATCCTAACGGACCTAAAACAGGGAATGTATATGGATTAAATGTCAGGAATGGTGAAAAACTGAGTTTAAATGTATTTGGCTAAGGCGTATGTAAACTTCTAACGTCAACTATATGTATATATATATATAAATATAAAATCAGGGAGTGATTTATACCTGGAACACCAGGTGAGTGATATTAAATGTCAGGTAAAACAGGAATAAAAGTGATTCAGTCCGGAGCTCGAAGGGGAATAGCCTTGATAGCTAGCTATAAGGGAATAGGAGGCAGAACTGGTTCTAATTTCCTTAAATCAGCATGACGAT
>NC_068424.1:6124781-6127281 GCF_023373465.1 Oncorhynchus keta | reverse complement strand
AGGACTCCACTGGTATAGGACTCCACTGGTATAGGACCCCACTGGTATAGGACCCCACTGGTATAGGACCCCACTGGTATAGGACCCCACTGGTATAGGACCCCACTGGTGTAGGACCCCACTGGTGTAGGACCCCACTGGTATAGGACCCCACTGGTGTAGGACCCCACTGGTATAGGACCCCACTGGTATAGGACCCCACTGGTATAGGACCCCACTGGTATAGGACCCCACTGGTATAGGACCCCACTGGTATAGGACTCCACTGGTATAGGACTCCACTAGTATAGGACTCCACTGGTGTAGGACTCCACTGGTGTAGGACTCCACTGGTATAGGACCCCACTGGTATAGGACCCCACTGGTATAGGACCCCACTGGTATAGGACCCCACTGGTATAGGACCCCACTGGTATAGGACTCCACTGGTATAGGACTCCACTGGTATAGGACTCCACTGGTATAGGACCCCACTGGTATAGGACTCCACTGGTATAGGACTCCACTAGTATAGGACTCCACTGGTATAGGACCCCACTGGTATAGGACTCCACTGGTATAGGACTCCACTAGTATAGGACTCCACTAGTATAGGACCCCACTGGTATAGGACTCCACTAGTATAGGACTCCACTAGTATAGGACTCCACTAGTATAGGACTCCACTAGTATAGGACTCCACTAGTATAGGACTCCACTGGTATAGGACCCCACTGGTATAGGACCCCACTGGTATAGGACCCCACTGGTATAGGACCCCACTGGTATAGGACCCCACTGGTATAGGACCCCACTGGTATAGGACCCCACTGGTATAGGACGTAGAACACCAAATAATGAATGCAGAGCAGAATTAGGCCGATACCCACTAATGATCAAAATCCAGAAAAGAGCCGTTAAATTCTACAACCACCTAAAAGGAAGCGATTCCCAAACCTTCCATAACAAAGAGAGATGAACCTGGAGAAGAGTCCCCTAAGCAAGCTGAGTTAGACCCAACCAAATCATGAGAAAACAAAAAGATAATTACTTAACACATTGGAAAGAATTAACAAAAAAACAGAGCAAACTAGAATGCTATTTGGCCCTACACAGAGAGTACACAGCGGCAGAATACCTGACCACTGTGACTGACCCAAAATTAAGGAAAGCTTTGACTATGTACAGACTCAGTGAGCATAGCCTTGCTATTGAGAAAGGCCGCCGTAGACAGACCTGGCTCTCAAGAGAAGACAGGCTATGTGCACACTGCCCACAAAATGAGGTGGAAACTGAGCTGCACTTCCTAACCTCCTGTCCAACGTATGACCATTTTAGAGACATATTTCCCCCAGATTACACAGATCAACAAAGAATTCGAAAACAAATCCAATTTTGAAAAACTCCCATATCTACTGGGTGAAATTCCACAGTGTGCCATCACAGCAGCAAGATTTGTGACCTGTTGCCACAAGAAAAGGGCAACCAGTGAAGAACACACACCATTGTAAATACAACCCATATTTATACTTATTTTCCCTTGTGTACTTTAACCATTTGTACATTGTTACAACACGGTTTACACAGTGGGGCAAAAAAGTATTTAGTCAGCCACCAATTGTGCAAGTTCTCCCACTTAAAAAGATGAGAGGCCTGTAATTTTCATCATAGGTACACTTCAACTATGACAGACAAAATGAGAAAAAAAAATCCAGAAAATCACATTGTAGGATTTTTAATTAATTTATTTGCAAATTATGGTGGAAAATAAGTATTTGGTCAATAACAAAAGTTTCTCAGTACTTTGTTATATACCCTTTGTTGGCAAAGACAGAGGTCAAACGTTTTCTGTAAGTCTTCACAAGGTTTTCACACACTGTTGCTGGTATTTTGGCCCATTCCTCCATGCAGATCTCCTCTAGAGCAGTGATGTTTTTGGGCTGTTGCTGGGCAACATGGACTTTCAACTCCCTCCAAAGATTTTCTATGGGGTTGAGATCTGGAGACTGGCTAGGCCACTCCAGGACCTTGAAATGCTTCTTACGAAGCCACTCCTTTGTTGCCTGGGCGGTGTGTTTGGGATCATTGTCATGCTGAAAGACCCAGCCACGTTTCATCTTCAATGCCCTTGCTGATGGAAGGAGGTTTTCACTCAAAATCTCACGATACATGGCCCCATTCATTCTTTCCTTTACAGGGATCAGTCGTCCTGGTCCCTTTGCAGAAAAACAGCCCCAAAGCATGATGTTTCCACCCCCATGCTTCACAGTAGGTATGGTGTTCTTTGGATGCAACTCAGCATTCTTTGTCCTCCAAACACGACGAGTTGAGTTTTTATCAAAAAGTTATATTTTGGTTTCATCTGACCATATGACATTCTCCCAATCTTCTTCTGGATCATCCAAATGCACTCTAGCAAACTTCAGACGGGCCTGGACATGAACTGGCTTCAGCAGGGGGACACGTCTGGCACTGCAGGATATGAGCCCCTGGCGGCGTAGTGTGTTACTGATGGTAGGCT